>NC_081558.1:193322346-193361611 GCF_022355385.1 Mustela nigripes
GTCCTTCCTTACTCTCTCCCTCTCTCTCAAATAAATACTTTTTTTAAACTCACTTTCTTCATGTACAGGATGGGCGTGATATGACTAACTCAAGGAGTGATCACTGGAACAAATAATATGGGAGGTGCTCATCCCAGATGTGATCATCAGGATGGACACACAAATGCCAGCAGCCTGAGTGACTGCGATCCTGATGATTAGTATTTTAATCCAGGCCCTGCCGTTTGTCGGCTGCATATCCCTGGGAGAGGAATTCTGAGTTTCAGTTTTTCCCACCGGAAAATAAGGAAAACAACATTTACCTCGCCAGGCTGTTCTGAGGACCAAAAATGATGCATGGAAAGCACCTAGTCACGGTATCTAGATCAGCACAAGTAGATGCTTGATAATTTGTTCTTCTCATCGTTTTCACTGCCACCTAGTACTTACGTAACTATCTGTTTATGCTTGGAAGAAGTCATGTTTGATATTAAGGTTGGCTCTTCCTGGTAGGATAAATGTATACACCAATCTATCTGATAAATGTTTACTTAAGAGATAGACAAGATTTCTGTTTCATAATTGCCTGTTGGACCACCCTTAGGCATAACTCCTCAAAAGCTTGTGGCTGAAAGTCAAACCAGTATCCTCTGCTATGAGTAGGGCTTGTCAGAGCCACCGTGAAACAGACACACACAAAACTCCCCAGCCTATGGAGATACGCACTTCCAGCAATTTTGTCAAGGCAGAGAACACAACCCGGATTAAAGTGTATAGGGAACGTGGTATTCCTTCTGGCCTCGACTTCCTGAGTGTCTACTGTCACATGCTGGTTTATCTGCCGAATAAAATGGGCTTTATTGAAGTAGCATTCTGGACTTATTAGTCATCTACCCTGCACACCAGATAGCAGAAATTTGAGTCAATTATTAACTGGATCCACATAGTTACAGCATATCTTTTAAACCACGCCAAAATGGTTTTCGATTGAAAAAAAGAAGAAGAAGAAGAGGGCAGTTGAGAATACAGAGCCCCAAATATGGAAGGATAACATGTAGCTCCTTCTGAAGTCCTAAGTTCCGCTTTCTTTTTGGCTCTGTGATGCCAGTCCATTTCCCCACCTCTTCCTACCAATTTCGTCCTCTTTGGCAACTGCTACTTAATGTTTCCTCCACAAGAATTGGAGTTGTCCTTCTGGAGACCTCTCCAAGGAGCCTAAATCCCCTACTCCTGAATTGGGCAAATATTTTCCTCATAGACATATGTTTCTAAGTAAGATTTGTGAATTAGTTGATAACTTTCAGAAAGTTAGGCCTCTTTTTACCAACTTTTCTAAGACATGTTTAGTTGTCTTAACCTGTGTTTCCTCCCAAAAAAGAAGAGCCTGTGACAAGGTGAAAGTTATTTGGGGGCAGTCATCCTAAGGAATAAGAATGAGGGTCTTGGTAGAGTACAATAAGGAAGAGAAAGATAAACCAAGGACCTATTATCTGACTGGTGGTTACTGGGCAAGTGGACCTTGATCCTACGGGAGACTCTGCGATGTTGTGTAGAGTATGAGTCAGAGTAGTTCACCTGGGGATGAGACAGTAGATGATTTGTCTAGTCGCCCATCCTCCACTGGTCAAGGGTTGCCCATTGAGATGATAGCATTTTCTCCCTTTTGGTTTCGTCCATGCAGCAGAATGGCTGCACAGGTTCCTACAGGCATCTCTCTAGAGCTGGGACAAAGAGGCCAGGACAGAAAGCAACAGCTTCATGGTGCAGCTAAGGCAAGGTACAGACTAATCTCACCTGCCACTACTGGTGGCCATAGCAATGACTGAAGTGAAAAGATCTACTCGGCGGTGATATAAATCAGGGCACAGAGGTGACCTAATTGCTTATGTGACTGCAATGGCGTGATTCACATTAGTAAGGTTCTCTTCAATATTTTATCAGCTCTCACAAACTATAAACAAAACCTCGACCCTTCCATTCAAAGTCGGAACCCTGTTTTGATGAGAGATACTGTTCTTTCAGTAGTTAATGTATATTTTCAAAACTTCCCATAGGGTTGGTGTGCCTGGGTGACTTAGTGGGTTAAAGCATCTGCCTTCAGCTCAGGTCATGATCCCCGGGTCCTGGGATCGAGCTCCACACGGGGAGCCTGCTTCCTCCTCTCTCTCTCCCTCTCTGCCTACTGGCAATCTGTCTGTCAAATAAATAAATAAGTGAATCTTAAAAAAAAAAACTTACCATAGCATCACCTTATTTTCAAATTATGCATATTTTAAAAGTTAATATTTAAAAACACTCATTGAACAGTTTTCAAACTAGATCTTTTTGAAGACAGGCAGAATACAAAAAGAACAAAATAAAGTATCTTCCCCCAAGGAGTTTAAAAACCGAAGGGGTTTATAAACTGAAGGGGTTTATAAACTACTCAGGGGAGACAGGGTAAGACAGATAATTTAAAAGGCTGAGTGAAGCTAATAGACAAAGTAGAAGCAATATTGAATATATGCTAAATTTGTAGCAATTAGTTAGCAGATACTAATCAATGCTACAGATTTCTACCCAGACATTTAGAAACACGATAGACTAATCTGACATGGAAACAAATGTGCATACAAACAAACAAACAAACAAACAAACAGAAATGATGAGCAGGGTGCTTGGGTGGCTCAGTTGGTCAAGCGTCCAACTCGTGATTTTACCTCAAGTAATGATCTCATGGGTGGTAAGATTGAGGCCCAGGTCAGACTCCACATTCAGCAGGGAGTCTACTTAAGATTCTCTCTTACCCCTCCCCCCACTTGTGCTCACACTCCCTCAAATAAATAAATAAATCTTAAAAAAAAAAAAAGATGGACAAAATGAAATTAGTTTGTTTTAAATAGTTCTGTTCCAAAGAAGAAAAGAGTTATTTCCAGAAGCTAAAATTAAAAACTGCCCTTGGGGTCCAGAGTTGAGGTTTTAATACCCATGAGGTAACAGAGACTCTGTCTTCATGGGGGTAGGGGTAGAGGAGTTGGAAGGGAGTCTCAAAATAATAAAATCACAAAGAGCTTCCTGGTTTATGAAAAAATTAATCTAGAAAAATTATCTAACTAACCAAAGTCACAGGAAAAATTGTGTCATACAGATACAAATTTAAAACACTTGCATTGTGTAAAATTTACAGCCAAGAAATTAATATTATACCCTGTGCAGACCATTGCAATAGCTAGGGTTCTTTCAGTGGAAAACTCAAAACATTTATAAGCTAGGAATCACAGAGGCCCTCAACAAAATTCTTTGCTGCAAATTGGTCTCCATAAAAAAGTACAATATTCATGAAGAAATAAACTACCATGATGAAAATTAGCAGATGCAGTAAACAGAAAAACTGGTCAGTTTGAAAAATATAAGTGATTAAAAACAATTTGAAAGCTACTCTAGGGGTGCCTGGGTGGCTCAGTGAGTTAAAGCCTCTGCCGTTGGCTCAGGTCGTGATCCTGGGGTCCTAGGATTGATCCCCACATCTGGCTCTCTGCTCAGCAGGGAGCCTGCTCCCCCTCTCCCTGCCTGCCTCTCTGTCTACTTGTGATCTCTCTGTCAAATAAATAAACAAAATCTTCCAAAAAAAAAAAGAAAAGAAAGCAACTCTAAAATAAGTTTGTTTGTATCTGTGAGCTTTTGCTGCATAACAAAGTTCCCAACTTAAATGGCTGAAAACAACAACCATCTCAATTTTTTTGAGAGAGATTATTTTTTTATTCAATTTATTTAAACTATTAAAAAAATAACTAAAACAGTTCACCCATTTCTCCCACCCAATCCCCACTCCCTCACCTTTGGAAACCACCAATCTGTTTGATGTATCTATGAACTTAATTAGTTGATTTTATTTATTTCTTAATTTTTGATTCCACATATAAGAGAGCTTACACAGCTGTTTGTCTTTCTTTGCCTAATTTTTCTAAGCACAATATCCTTAAGGTTCACCCATATTGACACAAATGGCAAGATTTCATTCCTTTTCATGAATTAATAATGTTCTACTGTATATATATATCAATTTCCTCATCCATTTATACATTTATAGATGCTTAGGTTTTTTCCATATCTTGGCTATTGTAAATAATGCTGCAATGAACATAAGGGTACATATATCTTTTCAGGTTAGTGTTTTGATTTTCTTTGGATGAATGCCCAGAAGTAGAATTGCTGGATCATATGTTAGTTCTGCCTCTGATTTTTTTGGAAACTCCATACTGTTTTCCATCATGGCTGTACCAGTTCACATTACTGCCAGTAATGCACAAGAGTTTCCTTTTCTCCACATCCTTGCCAACACTTGTTATTTCTAGCCTTTTTGAAAATAGCGATTCAACAGGTGTGAGGAGTTTTGATTTGTATTTCACAGATGATTAATGATATATAATACTTTTCCTGTGCCTGTTGGCCATCTGTATGTTTTCTTTAGGAAAAAAAAAATGTCTATTCAGATCATCTGCCAATTTTTTGCTTGCATTATTTTTTGTTTCTTTTGCTATTGAGTTGCACGAGTTCCTAATATATTTTAGCATTAACTCTTTGTTGGATAGATCATTTACAAATACTCTCATTCAGTAGGTTGCCTTTTCATTTTGCTGATTGATTCTTTGCTGGGCAGAAGTTGTTTAGTTTGATGTAGTCCCACTTGTTTATTTTCCATTTTTGCTGTTGATTTTGGTGTCAGATTTTTTTTTAAAAACTTTGCCATAGGTAACACCTATACCAAGAAGGTTACCACTTATGTTTCTTTCCAGGAATTCTATGATACCAGGTCTCACATTTAATTCTTTAATCCATTTTTAGTTAATTTTTGTGTAGCTGTAAAATAGTGGTCCAGTTTCACTATTTTGTACATGGCTGTCCAATGTTCCTAACACTATTTATTGAAAAGATTTTCTTTTCCCCATTGCATGTTCTTGCCCTGCTGAGTTTATTTCTGGGCTCTCTGGTCTGTTCCACTGATCTATTTGGCTGGTTTTATGTCAATACTATATTGTCTTAATTACTATAGCTCTGCATTTTAATTTGAAATCAGGAAGCATGATGCCTCCAGCTTTGTTCTTCATTCTCCAGATTGCTTTGGTTATTCAGGATCTTTTATGATTTCAAATAAATTTTACATCATTTGTTCTATTTTTATGAAAAATGCCATTGGAATTTTGATGGAGAGTGTATTGAATCTGTTGATTTCTTTGGGTAGTATGGACATTTTAACAATATTAATTTTTCTAATTCATGAACAAGAAATATCTTTTATTTGTGTCTCCTTTGATATCTTTCCTTAATGTCTTACAGTTTTCAATATACAGGTCTTTCACCTCCTTGGTTAAATTTATTCCTAGTGATTTTATTATTTTTGATGCAACTGTAAATTGGACTATTTCTTTTATTTGCCTTACTAATAGTTTGCTATGAACGCATAGAAACACAACAGATTTTTGTGTGATGATTTTGTATTCTGCAACTTTACTGGACTCATTTCTTAGTTCTAACTTTTTTTGATGGAGTCTTTAGGGTTTTCTATTTATATGACACCATGTCATCTGCAAATAGTAGTAGTTTTACTTCTTCCTTTCCAATCTGTACAGCTTTCATTTCTTTTTCTTATTTAATTGCTCTGTCTAAGAACTCTATTACTACATTAAATAAAAGTGGCAAGAAGAGGTATCCTGGTCTTATCCCTGACCTTAGAGAAAAGCTTTCAGCTTTTCACCATTGAGTATGATGTTAGCTGTGAGCGCGTTATAAATGGCTTTTACTCTGTTGAGGTATGTTCCCTCTATACTCACTTTGCTGAGAGTCTTTAACATAACTGGATGTTGAATATTGTCACATGCTTTTTCTGCATCTAGTGAGATGATCACATGATTCTCATCCTTCCGTTTGGTGATGTGGTATGTCACATTGATGATTTGTAGATCTTGAACCTTCCTTTCATCCCCAGAATAAATCCCACTGATTGTGGCCTATGATCCTTTTAACATATTGTTCAATTTGTTTTGGTAATATTGTGTTGAGAATCTTTGCATCTATGCTCATTAGGGATATTGGCCTGTAATTTTCTTTTCTTCTTTTCTTTTTTTTTTTAAAGATTTTTATTTATTTATTTGAGAGAGAGAAAGCATGCAACATAGGGAAGAGGGAGAGAGAAACTTAAGCGGACTCCACACTGAGTGCAGAGCCCCACATGGGGCTCAATCTCATGACCCTGAAAGCACAACCTGAGACAAAACCAAGAGTCAGATACTTAACCAACTGCACCACCCAGGCCTCCCATTGGCCTTTAATTTTCTTTTCTTGTGGCACACTTGTCTGCTTTTGGTATCAGGATAATGCGGGTCACATAAAATAATTTGGGAGGAATTCTCTCCTCTTCTATAAGAGTCTGAGAAAAATTGACACTAATTCTTCTTTAAATGTTTGGTAGAATTCACCATTGGTAGAATTCACAATTCTGGTACTGTACTTTTGTTTGTCGAGAGGTTTTGGATTATAGATTCAATCTCCTTACTAGTAATTGGTCTGTTCAGATTTTCTATGTCATCATGATTCTTTTTTGGAAGGTTTTATGTTTCTAGGAATTGTCCAGTTTGTAGGTGTGTAATTGTTTATAGTAGTGTCTTATGATTCTTTGTATTTCTGTGGTATCAGTTGTAACAACTCCTTTTTCATTAATGATTTTATTTATTTGAGTTCTCTCTCTTTTTTTCCTTGGTGAAGTTGTAGAGCAATACTCATGCAGTGATGGTGGGGGTATAAATATGTATAACCACTTTGGAAACTAACTCATCATTCTCCTTAAAGTGAAGGTAAATATTCCATATGAATAGAAATTCAAATACTAGATTATACCAAACAAACGTATGCCACATACACAAAGAAACAAATCTAAGCATGTCCACAGCATTATTTTTAATAACCCCAATCCTGAAATAATTCATATTTCAATCAATGGAGAAAGAATAAATAAATTCATATATCATAAGATGGAGTACCATATAGCAATAAAAGTTTTTAAACTACAAATACAATAATAGAGCTTAGATGAATATCAGGAACATAATGAGTAGAAGATGACAGACATGAAATACCTAGAAAAATTCCATTTATACAGAGCTAAAAAGAAGTCAAAATTAAAGTACATTATTTGGGGATGCATGTATGCACGCTGCTTTGGTGGGAAAAATATAAATAAACATAAGGAAAATGTTATCATAAGCTAGTAGATGAATTTCCTTCATTGAAAGAGAAAGTACTGTTTAGGAGGAAACATTAGTAGACCTTCTAGGTTCTAGAAATGTCTTGTTTCATGAACTTGCTGGTGGTTTCATAAGCATTTACTTGATGATAATTCATGACACTGTACAATTTTACTTTCTGCATATCCCCATATGCATGTTACAACTCACAATAAAAACATTTTTTAAAAAATAACAAAGAGATTTCATTATCTCATATGACTAGAAAACCAAAGGCAAGCAGTGTGCCACTCAACATTACGATACCACTGCCTTCTTGGATCAGTGTTATATGCATTAGTTCAGGCCGTCCAAAAGGAGACACCAAGATGGGATGGAACATTCAAGAGATGTAACTGAGACAACTGTCAGAGAAGAAATGGTGAGGAGATAAAGGAGTTGGAACTAGCTCTAGGGTCTGTGTGAAAGAGAGAAGAAATGAAGAATTGGATAAGTAGAATCTCAGGAGTGCAAGACCATTCTGAGCAGCTTTGGCTGACAAAAAAAAATAATAATAAAAATAAAAACTCTAACATAGCAATGTAAATAAATAAGACCTAAAATAATTTGAATTGCAAAAATCATTAACTTGTGATGTTCATATAAATAATTAATATACTAATGAAGTTTTATAATCACTCTAATCAGTAAATCCTTGAATATTTATGAAATAGTATAGAGTGCTATTATTCTACATTAAAGACTAGGGAAACAAGATTTCATATCCACTGAGGTCTACCTGGGAGTAACAACTAATAAACTAGGCCATTTCAATTCCTAAAGCTCGAAGAAGCCTGTTGAGCACTTCTGATAAAGTATTTGACCTTATGAAATTAATATTACACTATATGTTAACTAACTGGATTTAAACCTTTTTCTTTTTTTTTTAGATTTTATTTATTTATTTGACAGAGATCACAAGTAGGCAGAGAGGCAGGCAGAGAGAGGGGGTGGGAAGCAGGCTCCCTGCTGAGCAGAGAGTCCGATGTGGGGCTCGTTCCCAGGACCCTGAGATCATGACCTGAGCTGAACACAATCACTTAACTGACTGAGCCACCCAGGACCCCAATTAAGTAGAATTTAAATAAAAACTAAAAAAAAAAAAAAAAAACCCCACACACAAAAAACTAAAAACAAACAAAAAGTACCTGGCTTTATCTTTTTAACACTGATTAACAAGATGACAGAGAAAATTCTAGCAACTGGGGATGTGTTAGTCTTTATTGGTGTCCTGGCCTAGAGTCTCAATGGTCTAAAGAAATATATTAATTGAGAGCATTTATTTTGAGTTTGCCAGACTGCAACAGAAGGTAAACAAGCTACTGACCCAATCCCATAAGACTTAATGGTGATGACAGAGAATGTGAAGAAAATAAGGAGTTCTAACAATGCTTCCAGGGGTTCCTATCCCCTTTACTAGAAGCAAAGAAGAAAAAGGCAGGCATTTGTGTTTACCATTTAGAAGACTTCTCTGAAATATTTTGTCCTCTCATGGTGTTTCGAATACCATAATTGTGCATTTTAGGATTCACATTTAAGAGTAGATTAAAAAGTGTCAACACTCAAAGGAAGTCAGTAGTGGAGGAGATTGGGAGAACTCGTATGTGTTTGCTGGTGGTCTCGTGCTTCCCTATTTATATTCACAGAAATTTACTAATCCTTGGGTTATTGTCTGGTTTAACAGAGGAAATGTTCTTCCCTCAACGTTGAACTCCCCAAAAGAGTAGTGAGATAAAAAGATGAAGATTAGTTGGAAATTAGGTCAGAGGTACTTAATCATATTTTTAAGTAAATGTGCTGTTGTTGCTTATTTACCGTAATGGTTTTCTGAGGTAATGGAGGGGTTACCATTTTAAGATGTAAAATGTTACCTGTGTTATAAGTAAAATGGTAGCACATCCCTTTCCAAGTAAATGAGGTGAAAAATCAAACCACTGAATTTATAATCAAATGAAGCAAGTCAGGATTCTTTTTTTTTAAGGTTTTATTTATTCATTTATTTGAGAGAGAGAGAGCACAAGCAAGCAGAGAGAGAGAGGAGGAAGCAGGCTCTCCGCTGAGCAGAGAGCCCGATGCGGGGCTCCATCCCAGGACCCTGAGATCATGACCTAAGCCGCAGGCAGAGGCTTTAACCCACTGAGCCACCCAGGTGCCCCAAGGATTCTTGTTGCATTAGGGAAAGGATGAGTTCATTTTCAGGTATGTTATTGGCAGGAACTGCTTTTTCATAGCTCTAGTTATGGGAAGAAGGATGTGCATGGTTGCTGGAAATCTGAAAGGGCAGCTATCGACAGGAGGAAGCATCCCACCTCCTGCTGCGGGACATGGAGGAAACTGGATTGATCCATCTCTCCCTGTCACTGTCTACACTCCTACCCAAGCAGTCATGACACAGGCAAGAGACTCCCTCACGTTCAGGCAATCTGATACTTTTGCTCAAGGCAGAATTTTGAATAACAATGAAAACAGGGTAGTCGGAATCTGTCCACAGTTCTGGTAGTTGTGACAGTGTTTATGGCAAAGCCACAGCTTCCTAACCTGGTGTCTGTTGTGCTGCTTTCCTCTGACCCTGAGGAACGGCCCTGCTTCTGGTCCTGTTCCCCAACTTTTCCTGCAGTTTCTCAGGGATTGCTGGAGCCCCCAACATCCTTCTAACAAGATTTCTTTTTGCTCAGCGTTACTACAAAAGGAGTTTGGCAGTAAAAGGCAACCTAACTGATAACACCAACCAAGCAGGCACAATTCTGCAAAAATTCTAATCCTAGCAGGGATCAGGGAGCTCAGGAATGTGGGGCAAAAGTTCAGTCACCTAGAGGTAAGGGAAAATAGAGGCCAGTGGGCAAACTGCTGGGGGTTCTCTTCAGGCAACTAAAGACCAACCCTTCAACAGCTCGGCTCAGTCCCTTGCCAAAACTGGTGAGAATGGGGACCTCTGTGAACCCCCTGCTCTGGTAAAGTGTGTCTCAGGAGATGACTGCTACTGAATCTGCCGGCACAAACCTGGCATGTGCCAGTCTCCATGAGAACAGAACGAGAGAAAGCAGAGCCTGCGAGGTTGTAAACCCAGACGACATGCACGGATCTGATTCATCAGTAGTTAAAACTCTAGAGAAGGCAAAACTTAGGAAGATCAAGGGTATCCGTGGAAGGGTCCTTCTCCACTAAGTGGGGCAGGGCTCCTTCCTGAGTGACAGAGACAGAACTTGGAAAGATAAAGGGAAAGGGAAACAAAGGTTGGAGATAAGAAGGTGAGGCAAGTTATACTGGTAGCTTTTATTTTCTATTTTTTATGTGAAACAGGAAGCTAGGAGATCTGCGGAGAATGAGGGAAAGAATGGATAAAGCTTTGAAGAGTAGGTAAAAGTTTTGAATGGTCAATATCAGGGAAAACTAGGAATAAAAGAACATTGAATGGTACTTAGGTCCCAATGAAGTGAAAATAACACACTTAAATGGGTTCAGGTTAATGATGTGCTTTTTCTCTAGTAACACCTGACCCAGAAGCACTAGCTTAAAAAATAAAGGTCAAATCACTCAAGAGCTAAGGGCTATTGAAAGTTAGTAAAAGGCCGAAGGGGAAGAGCAGGGAGAGAGAGTGTTGATAAGATGATAATAGGGATGTGGTAACAGAGGTTCTGGGCGAGTTCAGGGAGGGAAGGGACACTAGGAAGGCACTGACCAATTGCTAGACAAGAACGCAAGCCAGAGCTAGAAGGGTGTGATGACGTTCAACCAACAAAGAAGCAAGAAAACAAACAAACAGGTTTAGTTGGGAGGAGAGTAGCAGATTTTAAGATAATGTGTCTTTGGAAAGGAGGGCTGAGGAGAAATAGAGGTAAAGGTCATTAAGGTAGGAGCTCACCATCCGTGACCTGAGGACTGAACACGACATTCCAAGGATATTGAAGTTACCAACAAAAATGGTGGGAGTAAAGAAGACACGTATCAGTTAGGTATCAATCTTCTAAGTGGGTATGACCTAAGACCCAAGGGAATGACTGAGGAGAAAGCAGCAGAGCTGACATGCATGATTCTAAAGGGGACATTTTCCACATGAAGTAGAAAGGAAGCATATATATATATTTAAACCCTTGTAGTTTAAAGAAATGTTTTAATGATCTTAACTGGAAAGCGAGAGTTTGAATGGGTTGCAAGGTCAAATGGATTTCAAAGGCTCACTCATGACATCCAGACCTTGGTTCTTTCTGTTCTTATTCTCAGCTCAGAGCTTTAAACTGATTTGGCTTTGAAGTCTGAAGATGGTTTCCAGTACCAGTCAGAGCTAAGTGCTTTCTGTTCACATTCAGGAGAGACTGGTGACTCATCAGCACTTTCAAAAAGAGGACAGAACTTTCCAAAATGCCTCCAGGAAATCTCTTCTTGTATCTCATTGACTTGATTTGGGTCACATACCAATTTTTAAACCAACCACCAGCAAGAGAAAAAAGAACTTCCTTTAGACAAGTCATGCCCAGGTCCCCTTACTGCACTGTCACCTCTCGGTAGAGTAAGAGCAGATCTTTTTGTTTGTTTGTTTGTTTTATGGTTTTATTTGTCATTTGAGACAGAAAGAGAGAGAAAGAGAACATGAGCAGGGGGAGAGGCAGACTCCTGGTTGAGCCCGGAGCCTGACCTGGGACTTGATCCCAGAACCCAGAGATCATGCCCTGAGCCAAAGGTGCCCAAGTAAGAGCAGATCTTGAAGAGTCCTCCCTAATCTCCATTACTCACATACATCTGTGATGACAAGATTTCCTCAGTTTCTTCCCTTAATATAATAGGTCTAGAAGGGGTAACCAATAACTTCAATTCTCTGAATATTAACTAAACTCTGACTTTCTGTTAAATAACTGAGGTTACAATGGTATCAGCGGACACACTGCTCAGTTCATCACATTTGCACAGGCACACACTTCCCACAACTACACATGAGGAAAAACGCTGCGCTCAGACAGCTGCACCGCAACCATGAGCCACAGCGCAGTGCGGCCCACCTCCAGTGCGGCCACCTCGTGGTCTCCTGCTCAGGCGCCAGGACCCCGCTCAGACGCTCTCTCCACTAGGACCACAGAGATTCTCCCCCTGCTCTGCATCCTAAAGGTCATGTCGCTCCAGAGGTAGGCCTCTACGTCCCACCTGCTGACCCTGGAGACCAGGAGTGGTGGAAATGGTGGACATGGCAGAAAGTCCTGCAGACACCTGCCGCAGGCACCGAGGCCCTGAGGGGGTTCAGACTGGGGGAGTGGGCCGCGCCATGCCAGCCCCCAGGCAAGACTCGGAGCATCCTGCCTGCAAACCCGCAGCGGCTCCCACACAGAGCAGTGTCCCACCTTTCACAACGGCACCAAGCTTTGCCTGCAGGCACTGCCAATGGTCCGGCTTCGCTGCCCATCTTGACATCACTGAACACTCCCTTTCATCTCTATGCCTTTGAAGATGCTTTCTCCTCTACCCTCTACTCTTCCTCTACTTTGATAGTTAAATGCCCGTCATTTGTTATTGATGTAGTTCACTATATGAACATCCTTAGCTAAACTCCACAACAGCCAAATAGCTGATGCTTGAAAAGAAAAATCCAGCCAGTGTTTTCTGACTTTCTTATCTTGGTATTTTATTTTATTATTATTATTTTAAAGATTTTATGTATTTATTTGACAGAGAGAAATCACAAGTAGATGGAGAGGCAGGCAGAGAGAGCGAGGGAAGCAGGCTCCCCACTGAGCAGAGAGCCCAACGCAGGACTCGATCCCAGGACCCCCAGACCATGACCCGAGCTGAAGGCAGCGGCTCAACCCACTTATTTCTTTAAGAAAGGTGGGGAGGGGGGAAAAGGAGAGGGATAGGATCTCAGGCAGATTCCCCGCTGAATGCAGAGCCGGATGGGGATTCGGGGCTCGATCTCACGATCCCGACATCACTACTTGAGCCCAAATCGAGACTCAGTGGCTTCACAGAATTGAGCCACCCAGGCGCCCTTCTTATCCTGGTAATTAAAAAATTGTTGTCAAGCACATCTTTGTGAATAAACTGTTGGATTGTTCCCTTGCCGCCAGGGGTGTGGTGTTGCACAGCCAGAGTTGCAGCTCTACGGAGATGCCTGGCACAGAGACCTGGTGCTAAACGGGGCGAAGAGAGGCAAACCAGTACGGCAGGATGGAAGTGTCGAGACTGATGGCCAGTGTGCATTTTGAAAACGTGTAGGCAGTTTTCCTGGAGGCCAGACCCACGGGGTGGCTTGTTTTGAAAACAACAGCATACCTTCTTACGCAATTGTTTCGTCGTGTGTAACACATACATAGTAAAACCGCTGCATTAGAAAAAGTAGTCCCTGTTGTTTACTCGGTTCTGCTGATTAAACAGAAATGATTTTTTCCTTTATAAGATAAGGAAATCTTAAATGCTGTTCTCAGGCTGAAAGAACATTGGACTAGTTACTCCCACAACATACTTCTGAGAGCACACAGCTCCCATCTGATCTCGACTGGTCTCTTCTGGCCTTGTTGCCAAATTCATGTCATTCCCTTTCCTACTAAAGAATGACACGAGCTTTAACTTTAGCTCTCAAAGTAGGGTTCATCTCTGGATGTAAATATCATTGGTGAAATAAACAAAAACATGTAATGTTGTCTCCCCCATTCCATTCCAAATTCCACTACTGATAACTGATAGGCCAGGGAGAGAAAGCAAGAAGGAAATGACTTCATATTATGTACCAGGCAAGGCTTCTAGATTGTAACTTCCACTGAACAGACGGGATCCTGGGACCAGCACAATTCATGGCACCTAGGCACATATTCAGTGAACGTGTGTTTGCTGAACCAATCTAAATCCATTCCAGGGGCCGCCTGGGTGGCTCAGTAGTTTAAGCATCTGCCTTCAGCTCAGGTCATGACCTCAGCGTTCAGGGCTCAAGCCCCGCATTAGGCTGCCTGCTCAGGGGAGAATCTGCTTGCCCCTGCCTCTGCCTGCCACTCCCCTTGCCTATTCTCTTTCCCTCTCTTTCTCTATCAAATAAATAAGTAAAATCTTAAAAAAAAAAATCCACTCCAAATGTTGTCTCATTGAATCCTCACAACCACCACATGAATCTGGAAGTGTTTTCTTCATTTAATGAAGGGATTAAGTAACCCGAGGTCACACTGAAAGACTGCATTACAAATTTAGGATGTAAGACACATATTTGGGATATAAAGATGTAAGGCAGCTTAGAAGTCACCTAGAAAAATGCAACTTTTAATAAACAAGACAAAACATCCAGCAAATTTAAGTGACTATCTCACACAACACATAGCTACAGAAGTGAAAACCAGGACAAACATCTGCATTCAAGCTTAAAACATTCTAGATAATGAGTTTGAGCATACACATGCACAAATGTATAGAATGCAAATGGACATTTTGAGAGCATTTTGCGTTTTCCTGCAATGTGGCAGGAACAAAGATGACTAAACAATAGTCCCCTGCACTTAAGAATCTCAGCAAGTGGGGCACCTGGGTGGCTCAGTGGGTTAAAGCCTCTGCCTTCGGCACGGGTCATGATCTCAGGGTCCTGGGATCGAGCCCCGCATTGGCTCTCTGCTCAACGGAGAGCCTCTTTCCCTCCTCTCTCTGCCTGCCTCTCTGCCTACTTGTGATCTCTGTCAAAAAAAAAAAAAAAAAAAAAAAGAATCTCAGCAAGTAGTGAAGGTAAAGACAGTAACAGAAATAGTAATAAAACAGACCCTACGCTTACAGAGCCATATATGAACCAAGTGCCGTGGGGGCACACATGACAGAAGAAAGAACTCTGAACTTAAAAGGAAGAGGACTAAGGATATTTAAGGAAACAAAGCAGGAGCAAAGTTCCACTGTGGAAAGAGAATCGAAGGGGTGTTTAGAGTCTGTGGAAAAAAGGGTAGGATATCATACTGGAAATGCAAGCTGTTATTAGACATGAAGGGTTCCACTCACATCCATTTGCAAAAGGGATAAGGATGATTCTCTTAAACATTTTATGCCAAGCAGCTGGAGGAAGACTCATGTGTGTTGGCTGACCCATGGAATCAGTATGCATCTCCTATGAGGTAACTTCCTTTAACTTCTAGGAGCTCTTTTCCAAACTTCCGGTTTCCTTCTCTTTGACCATTATGGAAGGAAAAACAAGTCTAATAATTGAATCTTGATCCAAACTCACGGGCAATAATTTCAACAGTATTATTTCCCCTTAGTACTATAAGAAGGTAAGACTTTTCTCATCTGCTTGTTCAAACTATTTTCTTCCCATGATAGAAAGAGTTAGTGCACAAGAACTTAATTTAAAAAACACAGGTGCTTGGGTGGCTCAGAGAGTTAAACCTCTGCCTTTGGCTCAGGTCATTATCTCAGAGTCCTGGGATTGAGCCCCGCATCGGGCTCTCTGCTTGGCAGGGAACCTGCTTCCCCCCTTCTCGGCCTGCCTCTATGCCCCCTTGTGATCTCTCTGTTGAATGAATAAAAATAAAATACACGCCCAGGACAGTTGATCTAGAGCAAATAGGTCAACAAGATGGGTGGATAGGTTAGAATACTAAAGCATAATTAAAACAACTTAGGCAATTGTCTTTAAATTGAGTTTTGAGAAATGATATGAGATTTCACATTAACGATATTCACGTGCCTTTAAGAATACTGCTATAATCAGCAATTACTTTTGAATAAGTCATACAAATTATAGTGTTGCCTAATATTTGAGAGGCTCTTCTGCCAACTACTCCCACAACATAGCTTTCCTAAGAGCATGAAAGTCCATTGAGTCTGTACCTAACATTGGCAAGTGTACGCGACATCATGATCTCACTCACCAAGCGATAAAATGAGTCACACTTGAAATTGCTTCATCTCATGAAAGTCAAACAACCTGTCAATTAAAAGAATAATAATAATGAATTCAATTTATTTTACAGAGTTCATAGGCTAAAAATGCATATCCTAGTCTGTTCTACCAAGGCAAGAAAAGTCTTCTGCTTGCTGTACCTCCGAAGCTGTTGTTTTGTTTTTGATTTTGTTTTTTATCTTAAAGAACTTGTGTTACTTCAAAACAGCAGAACAATTCTTCCTGCTACAACTTTTTCTTCAGTCATGGATATGCTTCTAGGATTCTAATTTCTGATATCATTTCTTTCCTCTTTCAGGCAGACACACCTGAATTTTAAACATTTCATGCAGGTAGACTGCTTTCCTTTCCCTTCGCTTTCTGAGACAGATATTTGGCTTCCTAAACACACACCTCTAGATTTGACTTTATGGAATGTCTGCCAGTGTGAAATACACATTTAATGACTTTTGGGTTTGCCAAAAGCATTCATCATCATCCAAGTAAATCTTGCCCATCCTGCTTAGATAATTCTACCTAAAATTCAGCCTCTCATCAGCCCAACATGTATCACAGAGTTGATTGCTATTTATTGTTGCCCTGGCTAGCTCCCAGTTGTGTGTACCCTTCTACTTTTCTGCGTAATGTCTAAAGACGTGAACTTCACAAACCCTCTTAACACAAGTGGGTCACTTTAAAACACACCTAATAGGGGGGCCTGGGTGGCTCAGTGGATTAAGTGTCTACTTGCAGCTCAGGTCATGATCCCAGGGTCCTGGGATCTGGCCCCACATCGGGCTCTCTGCTCAGCGGGGAGCCTGCTTCCCTCTCTCTCTGCCTGCCTCTCTGCCTACTTGTGATCTCTGTCTGTCAAATTAAAAAAAAAAAAATCTAAAAAATAAAAAAATATATATACATACCTAATAGAAAGACAAAACAAAAAACTCACCTAATAGGGCCTGATGCATTCTGTGCTAAGTTTCCAAGTCTTCCCCTCTCTCAGATCTGTCCAAGTTACCTGTGCCATCCATGTATATAGCTTTTCTAGCCATTGAGGGATAAAGGCTAAATAGTAACCAATAGTTATTAGTTACTCTCCAGAGCCTCCAGAAGGCACACCTCAATAGTTTCTTAGATCTTTGCTCCAACTGGTGAAGTCAATGCAATATGCCTTCTACAATTTTGCCTCTCCTCTGGTCATGGACATTTTTCATCACATTCTTTTATTTATGGTAGTTGGTATGATTTAAACAGAGAAAGAAAGTTATTGAAAGGATATCTGCTTTGTCCATATCTTCGGGAAGTCTAGAGAACTAGGTTCAGAATAGGCAAATAAAAAGGAAGGTTACTGCACCAAAGCCATAGCCAGAATCATGCCGCAGAACCAGTCCGGCGAGAACACACCCATATTTCAGAGCCCCTGGCGAGAACATCCACACCGCCAGTACCAACATTGGCCCCACCCCTGCCTCCGCTCCCAGCGTGCACACTAACAGCCAGAAAGATTTCCCTAACATTCCTGACCCTTTGTCTGCATCAGTAGCTTCGGACTCCAAATCCAAGATACACAGTTCAGATTGCTGAGCCTAAGAACCAAGGTCTTCACTCAGGGAGGGTGGAAAGGAAGTTTCCGGTCTACTCAGATTCGGTAGAGGAAGATGAGCTCTGCCACCTCAGAATCGTATAGTACAGGTTTTATTTGTTTGTTTGTTTGTTGTAATGTGGGAAGGGGATTCAGATACTACACAGACAAAAAAACACGTGCATCTTCATTGCACTACTCTGTCTCAGGGAATAAACTGACCACATTATTGATATGCTCTACCATACTTGGGTTCCTGACATGGAATATGTGCTTTTCCGTCTTCCTTCACTTAGCACTGCATGGCCCAAACTGTACCCTAAGGCACCCCAGGTCCCACAAAGTCGTCAGAGAGTTTTAAGCAAAATTTCAACGACAGCACAGAAACATTTGTTGGGCACCATGACTACCTCAAGGTGATTCACAGTTTCATTAGATCACACTACCTCACTCTTTGCGGTGACATTTCTTTTGGGGGAAAGCCGGTTTTCAGCAGTTGCTGTAATAAAAAGCAAATACCACATGAAAATCAATGAAGAACAGGAAATGAGAGTGGCCGTATCCAGACTGATTCCAAGGTGGGTGAAGGGAAGCAGGGCCTAACACGCCTACACATTGATAATCTTTGTAGTTCAAGAATGAAACTAAGTATTCTTCAGGGATATGCAATGGCTTTACAAATAGCTACTTGGTTGTTAAAACACAAATATTGGGACACCTGGGTGGCTCAGTAGGGTAAAGCCTCTGCCTTTGGCTTGGGTCATGATCCCACGGTCCTGGGATCGAGCCCCACATCAGGCTCTCTGCTCAGCAGGCAGCCTGCTTCCCCCTCTCTCTCTGCCTCTCTGCCTACTTGTCATCTCTGTCTGTCAAATAAATAAATAAAATCTTTTAAAAAACCACAAATATTTATTAAGGTGTTTGAATCTGATAACTTAATAAGTGGAACTATTAGGTATTTTTAAAAAAGATTTTATTTATTTATTTGACAGAGGGAAAGAGCACAACTAGGGGGAGTGGCAGGCAAAGGGCGAGGGAGCAGGGAGCCCCATGTGGGCTCCTGGGATTCTGACCTGAGGCCAAGCACTTAACCAGCTGAGTCACCCAGGCACCCCTCAGGTATTTCTTTTGGCCCAGGGGTGTTATAGAAAAGTTGTCAAGACACTAATGGTGGTATAAACTGAAACAGTTTAGGAAACTCCGAACTAGTGCAATGTCTACTGATTTTTTTTTTAAGATTTTATTTATTTATTTGACAGAGAGAGAGAGATCATAAGTAGGCAGAGAGGCAGATAGAGAGAGAGGGGAAAGCGGCCTCTTTGCTGAACAGGGAGCCCGATGCGGGGCTCGATCCCAGGACCCTGAGATCTCGACCTGAGCCGAAGGCAGAGGCTTAACCCACTGAGCCACCCAGGCGCCCAATGTCTACTGATTTAAAACATAAATATTTTGTCCTGCATTGTTCATGAGAAGCCAGAACTATCCTCCCTCAAAGAGGAATAACTTAGGAGCAAAGTCAAGGGTTAATGAAAGACCATAGCATCTCAATCATATCATAGGGATCAAGTAGGTTGCCTAGGATTTCCATAAGCAAATGACACAGCTGGGAGAGAGCAGGAGATGAAGGCACAGAGGAACTACCCACAAATGCCAAAAGCCCTAAGGGACAAGGACAGATTTCAGGAGCCTCCCTATCTTCTAGAAGAGGCATCTATTACCTAGCATGATTGTACTGAATTACCTAGCATGATTGCACGTATTGCTGCTAGCAAACGTAAGGATGCATGTATCTGTATATATATGAGTGTGATTCAGAAAACTTCCAAGTTTGGAAGAATATTACTTGGTCTATTTTAATTATCTTGCTTATTGACATTTCCAAAGACAGTTTCATGTTTATGGATGAATTTCAAAGCAGAGTGCACATAATAACAGAAAAACTACACAGTCATTAAGCTGGGCTTTCTCTTCTACAGACTGAATATCTTCACTTAGCAACTAGTCTTCCCGAACTCTACCTCTGTGTTGATTTCAGGCTTTCAGTATCCTCAAGAGTGATTTTTATACATTAAAAAAAAAAAAATCACTGTTTACTTAAAATCACTGTTTACTGAAATTATTTCAACCTATTAAAGCCATAAATTCAAAAAATACCCTTTTTTAAAAATTTTTTTATTTTTTATAAACATATATTTTTATCCCCAGGGGTACAGGTCTGTGAATCACCAGGTTTACACACTTCACAGCACTCACCAAAGCACATACCCTCCCCAATGTCCATAATCCCACCCCCTTCTCCCAAACCCCCTCCCCCCAGCAACCCTCAGTTTGTTTTGTGAGATTAAGAGTCACTTATAGTTTGTCTCAAAAAATACCCTTCTTATTAGGCTTTCAGTTTCAGCTTGCAAACAGTTTTCTCATTTATTAAGTGTAGTACGTTTTAACAGAAACTTTTAAGAGTTCTTTGAATTATGTTTGATATCACATATACTCTTGACAAATAGCTTCAAACATGTTAAACTGCATTAATTAATATACAGAGAATATATTAATTAATGCTCTATGCTTTAATATGCATGCTTCTCTATGCTTTTGGCGGCATATGCTTTTTGGCTGGCTCAGTCAGAGAAGCATGAGACTCTTGATCTTGGGGTTATGAGTTCGAGTCCCATGTTGGGTGTAGAGATTACTTAAATAAATAAAAATTCTAAAAAATTTAAAAATATATATATATATGTATATATTCTCTATGCTTTTTAAATACGTCAGTAGTCTGACTTAACACACAAAATCTTCCTAAAATTGGTATACTTATTCACCTAATAAGCTTATTAATAGTGTGATTTTCAAGTTCTCTTAAATGTTACAAATACACAATCAAAAAAATAACAAATGTTAGATTCCTTTTTAATACAAAATATTAATACAATTGTTTTCAATCCCTTAAATGTTTCCATAATTCATTTCAAGGGTTCCCAAGACTAAAGCTTCCCAGCTAACTGAAGTTTCCTGCCCACTAGGGAAGAATTTACTAACCCAATTAAGCAAGGTTACTTGTGATTACAAGATTACAGCAATCTCAGCTCATCAGTAGACTTGAAGCCGCAGGCAAACAGAGCAATTCTTCTGACCACATCAATGACATGCCAAATATCTTTTCATACCACAATGTCATGGGCTTCAGAACTTGAAGGATTAGTCTTAAATAACCAGTGCAAATAAATGTCTGTTATAACTTCCATGTAGCTGTCATGAAGGTATAACAATTAACAATTTTACCACAAAGCCCTCAGGTATATGATTGTAGCATAACTATTTTTTTTTCTAATCTAGTAAAATCTAATCCCTTATCTTGTGTTCAAAAGTTTCTATTATCCTTTGGGTTCTGTAAAAATCCTAAGCATCTCGTGTATACCAGGACATTCAGAAAACATTTTTCCCATCTTTAGATTTCTGTAGTCACAGCTGATGTGGCTATTGTCTAAGTCCACCCAGTCGCTTAGAGGTGATCAGCCCCATAGTAAACCTGAGAGCCTCACATAAGGGCCAGCCTCCCTGAAGCACCAGCCCACCACTGCTATCAGTGGTCTTGGAACACCAAAAGGGAGCACCAAAAGGGTACACCTAGGAGCACCTAGGAGCACTTTGGAGCACCAAAAGGGAGCTCACAGAATTATGGAATCAGAATCACTCAAATTTCCAAACACCTCCCTAGATCAGCTCATCTTCACCTCTCTTAACAGCACTGGCACAATCCAGCCCCAAACTTAATTTTCAACAAACAAACCTCAAAGGCAATTGTCTTCTAGACACCAGTTGGGTTACCATCTTAGAAGGCTGGGGGATAAAATACCTATAGCAACAAGAACAAATAATAAATTAGTATATTTCAATAAATTGTCTTGCCACAGAAGCTATATATTTATCCTGATGAGCTTCCTTAAAACATTTCCTAAGATTACTTCTATATATAATTTAATAGATACACAAGAGAAAAGGCTCCTTTCTATAAATCACACCCAAATATGTGTGTGTACAATTACAGAATTGGTTGTGATCCTTTTAGAATAATATCTTAGAAACTACATAGTTTGTGGTTTATAAATCATATATGATGTAATCAATATTTAGTAAATGCTACTCTGAAAACAGTAATTCATAATTACTATTGCCAAAGACCATTTTAGTGAGTATATACCATAAAAAAAAACTAAATAAACCACATGATTCTCTTACTATATATTATGTTATCTTACTGTTCAATATTAAGATTACCAACTCTTAGAATAAACTTTTTTCTAAAGATTTTATTTAATTATTAGTGGAGGAGGATATGTCGAGGAGGGACAGAAGGAGAGAGAGAGGGAAAAGCAGACTCTCCACTGAATGTGGAGCCCGATATAGGTTCCCATCCCAGGATCCTGAGATCATGACCCAAGCAGAAGTCAGACACAACTGACTGAGCCACCCAGGCACCCCTCAGAACAAATTCTTAATTCAAAAACACAACTGTTGGGTGCTTGGGTGGCTCAGTGGATTAAGCCGCTGCCTTCAGCTCAGGTCATGATCTCGGGATCCTGGGATAGAGTCCCACATCAGGCTCTCTGCTCAGCAGGGAGCCTACTTCCTCCTTTCTCTCTCTGCCTGCCTCTCTGCCTACTTGTGATCTCTCTCTGTCAAATAAATAAATAAATAATCTTAAAAAACAAAACAAAACAAAACACGACTGTTATGGATAAAATTTGCTTAGTAACATCATGAGTCAATGGAAAAGTCATGAGAATTTATTTTAAAATTAATTATTTAATTTAAATTATTAATTATAAGTTAATTAACTTATTTAATTATTTTAATTTAATAATTAAATTACATTATTAAAAATCATTTAAGAGAGTTTATAAAACTAAATTCAATGAAGATGTCAAAATTACAGAATAAGATAGCTTAATGAACAAAATCACTCAACACAGAAGTTGAATCCATGAATGCACACTGATAATTAACACAAATAAATAAATGGGGAGTGAAGCTTCGGGAAGTCCTTCCTTAACCTGAATGATAACTAATAAATACTGAAGAAATAATAAAGATAGACAATCACTCTTTTGTGATCATCACAATAACTGATTCACACAAGAATCATCAATGGAGACTTAGAGATCATCAATGGGTAAGACTTTGAGTAGAATTTGAAGAGAACGAGATTATTTACATCATTTCAAATTACCTCCCCACAGATGGTGTTTCTGGCCTGTAGATCCAGGAATAAAGGCATGGTAACTAAAGCCCTCAGAAAGTGAGTGGAAATTCACAGAAGGGGAAGATCCATGGATGTAGCAACCTGATTCTATTAATAAATATCCTTATTCAAAGTTACGGCTGACCTCAAAACCACCTATACATGGCTCAGACTCCAAAAAGATTGTGGCTCAAGTTAAAAATAAAATAATAATAACAACAACAAGAAGAAAAAATGTTTACTGTCAAGATTTTAACTTTCAGTCTCCACAAGTGAGGCAGAATTTGCCCTTTAAGTCTAATCAAATTAATATTCTATAAAATAAAATGATCAGCACTCTTCAAATGAATATAACCAGGTCTAAAATCTTTACAACATAATCATCACAATGACCACATGTACTTCAAAATTACTTGACATAAGAAAAACCAGGAAAATCTAACAAGGGAAAAATCTCAAGGGGAAAAAAATCAACAGCCTTAATGGTAAAATGACCCAGATATGGGAATTATTTGTCAAAGACTTTTAGGAGCTATTAGAAATACATTCAATAAAGTAATGTAGACTTTAAAGAGTTATTTTAACTATGCTCAGTGATATAAAAAAAAGGAAATCTCAGCAGAGAAATAGAAAGTATTTTTTAAATCCAAATGAGAATTATAGAACTGAAAAACACAGTATCTGAAATTATACAGAAAAAAAATGGTAAACTTGCCATTGAGATACTTGATGTCCACCAATTGAATCAAGTAATCAAATTTTACATCACCGATAATGCAACAAACTGGTATCATGTGACTTCTGATAAGATGACCTGAGAAGGACACACAGTAATTTCATAATATTTCTGCCAAAAATGTAGAACTTAAATTTCAATTGTGAGGAAACACAAGCCAAACCCATATCAGTATTCTGTAAAATAGCTGACCTGTACTCTCCAATGTGATGAATGAGAAAGAAAAATTGCTCCAGATTAAAGATGACCATGATAGATAGTCTCTAAAATGGCCTCAAATGATCCCTGCCTCTTGATATTCATACCCTTTTATAATCCCCCCACCCTGGAGGGTGGGCTAGACCTACTGACCTACTGACTCAATTCTGAATACAGCAAAAGTGATGGATGCCACTTTCAATATTAGTTTACAAGAAGACTACTCGTGTCTCGCTCAGTCTCTTACTCTCTCAATTGCTCTAGTGGAAGCCAAAAGCCAGTAGCCAGCTGCTCACAACACAACCTACACTATGAAGATGTCCATAGGGCAAGGAACAGAAAGAGACCTTCAGCCCAGAGCCAATATGAAACTGATACCCCCAGTCCAACAACCCAGGAGAAATGGCATGCTACAATAGATCATGTGAGTGATCTTGGAAGTCCTTGGATCTTGTACTTCTTTCCCAGTCAGGCCTTCAGATGAGACTGTAGCCCTGCCTGACACCTCTCTGTTAAAGTAGAGACAGTATCCTTAAGGAAGATAAGACTTTGGGCAAACCATACAACTTTGGAATAAGGGATTCAACAGATCAAGCTCTCAGTAAGCTATTCATTAGTCGTGGATGTGTGACATCCCTCCTATGTGTTCAGAAAATGAAATGGCTGAGAAATATTGCTTTATCTATGATGCCTTACAGAGAGAAGACATGTCTTCCTTTTTCCCATGAGGGAAGAAAAGACTGGTTCCAAGTTTCATCAAAATACAAATGCAATGAGAAGTCATGAAGCTAAAGAGAAAACCTGAATTTTTTGAGGTCATTTTTGTCTTTTTTGTAAGACCCAAGGAAGAGTTGTTAACCATTGTTATGGACTGCACTGTGTCTCCCAAAGTTCGTGTTAAAGCCCAAACTTCCAGTGTCTCAGAATGTGACAGTGTCTGGAGATAAGATCTTTAAAGAGATGACTAAGTTATAATGAAGCCATTAGTTTGGGCCCTAATCCAATCTGACTGGTGTTCTCATAAGGAGAACAAATCTGGACACACAAAGAGACACCAGAGAGGTGAACTCACAGAGAAAAAAAAAAAACACAAGAAGAGGCAGCAAGGGGACAGCCATCTGCAAGACAAGGAGAGAGGGCTCAGAGGAAACTAAACCTTTACCTTGATCCAAGACACCTGATCTTGGACTGGAAACCTCCACAACTATAAGAAATAAATTTCTGTTTTTTCTAGCTACCCCATCTGTGGTACTTTGTTAGTACAGCTCTAGAAAATTAACACAGTAATTTATCTTCAAAATCACGGAAGAATCTAGCATCTATTTCCACCAGAGAAGTAATTAAGTAAATGAATAAATGGATGGTGATGGTATGACAGAGAAATATTAAGAATATTTTTCCTATAACAAGCCATTCACTGAATAAATACATTGACATTCTCTATAACAAGCCATTCACTAAATAATGACTAAATAATGAATTCTCTATAACAAGCCATTCATTAAATAATACATTGACAATGACAGAGAAATATTAAGAATATTTTTCTCTATAACAAGCCATTCACTAAATAAATACATAAATACATTCTCCCTCAGCCTGACTGAGGGAGAAGAGTGGTAGTGTGACCTAGCTGTGACATGTGTTGCAATCAGGGAGGACACAAGAATCTCTGTGAACTATTCCAACTTTGGTAAATATAAAATGACATTGGTCTGAATGCATCTGTAGCCAAGTCAAGAAATTTGAAATGATGAAGCAGCAGAATTCTGAACCACAGGCTGAGCAGCTGTGTGAATGTACAAGAGTGAAGAGTTTCTTAAATGAACCAGTCAAATTTTATCAAAAGCAGTCCAGAGGAGGTTGGAGAAAAATGAGGTTACATAACTCTAAAATAATATATTGTTCATGTTCAATTTCTGATGAACCAATTATTTCCATTTTTAGAAGAAGCTACCTATATTTTGATTAAAAAAAAAAATCCTTAAGCACAAAATGTCAAAAAGTGAACTCATTTTTTTTCCTAAAAATTACCCTCTGGTATATTCAGTTTTGATTCCTGATATCATATCCTCACAGTGACTAGAATTTCAGTTTTGTGTAGACCTAAGAACCAAAATTTTTCTTCCATTTCTTTATATAGAACAGGGAATGAATACACACACACACAAGTGTGTGTGTGTGTGTGTGTGTGTGTGTGTGTATATAATATATATAGAACAGGGAATATATATATGTGTGTATATATACACACATATAGAGAGAGAGAATATATAGAACTAGGAATCCTGAGATTCCCAGATAACATTTTATTTTTTTATTTTTATTTTTTTTAAAGATTTTATTTATTTATTTGACAGAGGGAGAGAGATCACAAGTACGCAGAGAGGCAGGCAGAGAGAGAGGAGGAAGCAGGCTCCCTGCCGAGCAGAGAGCCCAATGTGGGGCTCGATCCCAGGACCCTGGGATCATGACCTGAGCTGAAGGCAGAGGCTTAACCCACTGAGCCACCCAGGCGCCCCCCCAGATAACATTTTAAAACTGTGACCACTTGCAACTATTTATCTCTGGGAATCAAAATTATCTTGCTACTGTATAACAAACAAAACTCAGACATCAAAGAATTGCAAAGCTGAGGCTGATATAAGACATAACTGTCATCTATAATTCCCATCAATTTTGTATTCAAACAAATGCCCTTATCTTCATTGTTCTAATTTGTAAAATAAATGAATACAAAAATGAAATGTCTTTTTAACCTAATTTTTATATTGGCCTACTATACATGACTTAACTAAAAAATTTTGCTGTTAAAAATCACTTGAAAAAAAAAATTTTTTTTTAAATCACTGATCTGTAGAAAAAAAGGAAAGTCCCTAACAAGGAACATAATAATATGATCCCACTTACCCCTTCAGCCCTATCTCTTGCTACTCAATCACACATGGATCCCTGAAAACGCATCTTGTTTTTCATCCAGTCTCCTCTGTCATCTTCTGTCTACAATGCCCTTGCTCCTTCACTTGGAACAAAACTCCAAAAAGTCCTGTCTGGACCACCAAGGCCCTTTTGAAAGGACCTCTTTCATAAATCCCTTATAATAACATATATTTTCAAATTTTATATTTACTTATCTACCTTGCTTACTAAACTCTGAGTTTCTGGAGGAAGAATTGTGCTTCTAGAGCCTGCCTAGCACAAGGAAGACACTCAGATATAATCTGATGAAGGGGAGAGGCAGATGTAGGACACAAGGCTAATATACAAAACCCAACAGGATACAAATGGAATTTGAAATGAAAAACATAATACCATTTACATTAGCACCCCAAATTGAAATGCTAAGTATCACTAACAAATGTGTATAAGATCAATATGAGGAAAACTGCAAAACTCTGAGAAACAAAATCAAAGGACTAAATAAAGCGAGAGCTCTACCGTTTCTTCCCAACTTCATCTGTAGATTCAGTGCAACCCAAATCAAAATCCCAGCAAGTTATTTTATAGATAATGACAAACTGATTCTAAAGTTTATGTGCAGAGGCAAAAAAAAAACAGAATAAGCAACACCGTATTTAAGGAGAACAAAGTTGGAGGACTGACACAACCTGCTACCAAGATTTATTGTAAAGCTATAGGAATCGTTACAGTGTATTACTGGTGAAAGACTATACAAATAGATCAACTGAACAGAATACAGACCCCAATAGTACAACCTCATAAATACAGTTGACTGATCTTTGACAAGTGTGCAAAGGAAATACAATGGAACAAAGATCGTCTTTTCAACAAATGGTGCGACTGGACATCTTTGCAAAAAATCAAGGAAAATTAAAAAATCAAGAAATAAATCTAGATGCAGACTTTACACCTTCTAAAAAAATTAACTCAAAATAGATAATAGACCTAGATGTCAAGCACAAAACTTCAAAATTTCTGGAATGTAACAGAGGAGGAAACCTAAATGCCCTTCACTATGGTGATGACTTTAAATTTAACACCAAAGATATAAACCATAAAAGAAGTAATTGATTAACTGAACCTCATTAAAATTAGAAACTTCTGCTGCTCTGCAAAAGACAATATCAAGAGAATTAAAAGACAAATCACAGACTGGGAGATAATATTCGCAAAAGACATACAGGCATACATCATTTTACTGGGCTTTGTTTATAATGCATTTATTGTAAACCTTGCACTAAGCAAGTAAATTGGTGCCATTTTTCCAACAGCATTTGCTGACTTCTTGTCTCTGCAACCCATTTTTGTAATTCTCACAGTATTTCAAGTCTTTTTATTATTATTATTATTTTGTAATGGTGATCTGGGATCAGTGATCTTTCATGTTACTACTGCAACTGTTTGGAGGTGCAACAAACCGTACCTCTATAAAATGACAAACTTAATTTAGAAACGTGTGTGTTCTGACTGCTCTACTGACCACCTGTTCCCCCATCTCTGTCCCTCTTCTCAGGCCTTCCTATTCCCTGAGACACAATAATAATAAAATTGGGCCAATTAGTAACTTATAATGGCCTCTAAGTGTTCAAATGAAAGGAAGAGCACACATCTTTCATTTTAAATAAAAAACTAGAAATGATTAAGCTAGGGAGGAAGTCATGCCGAAAGTTGAGATAAGCCAAAAGCTAAGCCCCTTGTGCCAAACAGTTAGCCAAGTGGGGAATGCAAAGGAGAAGCTCTTGAAGGAAATTAAAAGTGCTGCTCCATTGAACACACAAATGATAAGAAAGTGAAACAGCCTTATTGCTGATGTGGAGAAAGTTTGAGTGGTCTGTGTAGATCAGTCCAGCCACAACATCCCTTAAGCCAAAGCCTAATCCAGAGCAAGGCCCTCCCTCTCTTCAATTCTGTGAGGTCTGTAAAAGATACAGACGCTGCAGAATAAAAGCTGGAAGCTAGCAGAGGTTGGTTCATGAGGTGTAAGGAAAACTGTCTCCATAACATCAAAGTGCCAGGTGAGGCAGCAGGTGCTGAAGCAGAAGCTGCAGCAAGTCATCCAGAACATCCAGCTAAGATAACTCATGAAGGTGGCTACAGCAAACGACGGTTTCAACGTAGACAAAACAACCTTCCACTGGAAGAAGATCCCATCTAGGATTTTCACAGCTAGAAAGTCAATCCCTGGCTTCATAGCTTCAAAGAACGGGATGCCTCTTATCAGGGGCTAAGATAGCTGGTGACTTTAAATTGAAGCCACTTACAATTACAAAAATCCTGCCATAAGAATTGTACTAAATCTACGCTGCCTGTGCTCTATGGAACAATAAAGCCTGAATGACAGCACATCTGTTTACTGAGTATTTTAGGCCCACTGTTGAGAACAAAGAAATTCCTTTCAAAATGTTATGGCTCAGGGTGCCTGGGTGGCTCACTGGGTTAAGTCTTTGCCTTTGGCCCAGGTCATGATCTCAGAGTCCTGGGATCGAGCTCCACATAAGGCTCTCTGATCAGCAGGGAGCCTGCTTCCTCCTCTCTCTCTGCCTGCCACTCTGCCTACTTGTGATCTCTCTCTCTTCAAATAAATAAATAAAATCTTTTTTAAAAAACCAAAAAACCAAAAAAAACAACCATTATGGCTCATTGACAATGTATCTGGTCACCCAAGGGTTCTGATGAGATGTACAATGAAATGAATGTTGTTGTATGCCTGCTAACACAATATCCATTCTGTAGCCCATGGGTTGAGGAGCAATTTCAACTTTTAAGTCTTTTAATTGAAGAAATAAATTTCATTAGGCGATATCTGCCATAGATAGTGATTTCTTCTGATGGATCTGGGCAAAGTGAATTGAAAACTTTCTGGAAAGGATTTACCATTTCAGATTCAACTAAGAATACTCGTGATTCATGGGAAGAAATTTTTAAAAATCATTCTTTTTTTTTTTTTTAAGATTTTATTTATTTATTAGACAGAGAGAGAGATCACAGTAGGCAGAGAGGCAGGCAGAGAGAGAGAGGAGGAAGCAGGCTCCCTGCTGAGCAGAGACCCTGATGCGGGGCTCGATCCCAGGACCCTGGGATCATGACATGAGCCGAAGGCAGAAGCTTAACTCACTAAGCCACCCAGGTGCCCCTAAAAAATCATTCTTGACAGGAGTTTAGAAGATGTTGATTCCGACCTTCACAGATGACTTCGAGGGTCTCATGACTTCACTGGAGGAAGTAACTGCAGATGTGGTGGAAATTGCAAGAGAACCCGGATTAGAAGTGGAGCCTGAAGGTGAGACTGAATTGCTGTGATCTCGTGATAAAACTTCAATGGATGAAGTGCTCATCCTTTGGATGAGCAAAGTGGTTTCTTGAGATGGAATCTACTCCTGGTGAAGATGCTATAAAGATTGTTGAAAAGACAAAAAAGAATATTACATAGACTTAGTTGATAAAGCAGCAGCAGGATTTGAGAGGACTGACTCCAATTTTAAAAGAAGTTTGACTCTTGGTTAAGTATCACCTGTACAGAGAAATCACTTGTGAAAGGGAGTCAATGGATGCAGTAAGCTTCAATTTTATCTTATTTAAATAAGTTGCCAAGGCCCCCCCCACCTTCAGCAATCACCATTTGATCAGTCAGCAGCCATCTACATCTCAGCAAGACCCTCCATCAGCAAAAAGATTATGACTTGGTGTAAACTCAGTTGATAATTGCCTAATTTTTAGCAATAAAGTATTTTTTAATTAAGGTATGCACATTTTTTAGACATAATGATATTGCAAACTTAGTGGACTCTAGTATAATCTAAACAAATTTTATATGCACTGGAAAACCAAAAACTCATCTGCCATCTGACTTGCTTTATTGTGGTACTTTACTGCAGTGATCGCAAACAGAACCCACAATATCTCCAAGTATGCCTATATCTGAAAAAGACCATTATCCAAAATATACAAAGTACTCTTAAATCTCAGCAATAAGAATGTAAACCACCTGACTAAAAATGGGTTGAAAACCTTAACAAATACGGTACCAATAAAAATATAAGCATATGAAAAGATTCTTCAGGGGCTCCTGAGTGGCTCAGTTGGTTAAGCATCAGACTCTTGGCTTCAGCTCAAGTCATTATCTCAGGGTCATGAGATCAAGCCTGGTGTGGAGCCTGCTAGCCCCTTTCTTAGAAAGAAAAAGAGAAAGAGAGAGAAAGAAAAAGAGAGATGTTCTACATCATATGTCATCAGGGAAATGCAAATTAAAACAAATACCATTACACATCTATTAGAATGGCTCAAATTCAGAATACTGACAGCACCAAATGCTGGCAAGAATATGGACCAACAGGAACTCTGATTCATTCCTGGTAGGAATGCAAAATCGTACAGCCACTTTGGAAGACAATAGTTGTTTGTTTTTTGTTTTTGTTTTTGTTTTTGTATAAAACTAAACATACTCTCACCATATGATCCAGCAATCATGGTCTTTGGTATTTATTCTAAGGAGTTGAAAACGTACGTCCACACAAAATCTACACATTAATGTTTAGAGCAGTTTTATTCATAATTGTCAAAACTTAGAATTAACCATGATGTCCTCGGTGGGTGAATAGATAAACTGTGGTACATCCAGACAATTGTATATTATTCAGTGCTAAAAAGAAATGAGCTATCAAGCCATGAAAAGAAATGCAGGAAACTTTAATGTACATTACTAGGAGCTGGTTAAGCGACTGACTTTTGATTTTGGCTTGGGTCATGATCTCGGGGACCCCACGTGGGCTCCATGCTCAGCAGGGAGTCTGCCTGGGACTCTCTCTCTCTCTCTCTCTCTCTCCCTCTGCCCCTCCCTTCATTCACACTCTCCGTCTCTGTCTCTAACGCTCTCTCTCTTAAATAAATAAAATCTTGGAAGGAAAGAAGGTGGAAAGGAAGAAGCCAATCTGAAAAGGCTCCATACTGTACGATTCCCAACTATACAACATTTGGGAAAGGGCAAAAATGGAGGCAATAAAAAGATCACGGTTGCCGGGGGTGGGGGAAGGAGAGAAATGAAGAGGTAGAGCACAGAGGATTTTTAGAGCCGGGAAAATACGTTGTATTGTATTACAATGGCGGATGGATATCATTACACATTTGTCAAACTGCTAGGATATACACCACCAAGAGTGAACCCTAAGGTAACCTGTAGACTTTGGGTGACTATGATGTGTCCATGCAGGTTCATCCTTAGTAAAACACACACACAAACCATTCTGGTGAGTGATGCTGGTAATGGGGGAGGCTGTACATGTGTGGGGCAGGAGGCATTTGAGAAATTTCTGTACCCCCCCTTCTCAATTTTGTTGTAAGCCTAAAACTGCTCTAATAACAATAGGTTTGGTTTTGTTTTTTTTTTAAAGGAAGGAAGGAACGAAGGGAGAAAGAGAACAAAGGAAGAAGACAAGTGCTTATTAAGAGGCTCCTGAGTGAGGAAAACGTTGCTATTATGTTATGATTTCAAGGAACCACCGGCTGGGCTTTTTGCTCCAAATTATTTCTAATACTGGTCCTCAGCTAACTTGAAATTCCCACCATGAGAGGTTCAGAATTAGGAAAAACTAATGATTTAACCAGAAATATTCCTCTGCATCTAAAATACGACAGCACAACCCTAAGTCTTCAGACTAGGTTAACTGAGAGGAGGAACGGGCCCAGGAAGAAAGGGCAGGAAAACAGAGAACGCGACCCATTCTCTGCCAGTTTCCCTCTGTGGGGGAGAGAGGCTGGACTGATACAGACTCACCCAAGGCCATTCAGCACCCAGTTATGGCATGTGTAAATATTGCCTTTTGGTGTTTTTTTCCAAACTCTGTGAGATGAGAGGGTGGCACATATCTCTTCACCTAGAGAAACTAGAAAAAAACTTCATTTGAGGCTCCAAAAAGGTTAGATAAGAATCAAAGTTGGCAATAATAGTCTTCGCTCCCTGGCCTGCGCAAGAGAGAAGCTAGATTGCCATCCTAATGATAATGTGTTGATTCTGTTTGCTCAACTAAGGCTACACCAGATTAGCAGACCATAATTACAACTAAAATCCATGTCTCTGATACAGTTGAGAGAATGTCTGTTTCACCGTGCTGAGCGCCAAGGAAAGGTTCCGCTCGAGGTTAAGCCAGGCAGCCTCCTGCTCTCTGAAAGTGATCTCTGTTTCACTGTCTCTTTGGGTCCTTTATCTGAGCAGCGCGATTTCCTAGAGCTTGGGTTTCAGATGGTTTACTTTGATTTCTTGGGGCGATAAAGAAGTTTGCCCATCTTTAAGTGGTATTTTTAGTGGCCACATCATTGTAAAACCTTCAGTACTTTCCTTTTGTGTCTGGGTGGGAAGAGATCTGCCTTCTTACTGCTACACAACCTTACTCAGGCTTCTTTTAGGGATTCTACACCCCCCCCCATTCTCTTGTTGTCTTTCATGCTTTGCAGAAAATTCTGAAGTCTGTTGTTAATGGTCCTTCCTTCATTTAATCGGCCTTGAATTTGATGCTTAGTTCCTGGAGAGTTAGAAATCGATCACTTCGCTCAGTCACTGGCTGTTGTCTTGAGTGGATCTGGGAGCGTCTTCACATTTTACCAGAATCTTTTTAACAGTTTCTGTTCTCTTCTCTGTCTGGTCCTTTCTCTATTCATTCCGGTCTGCTTTTAAATCATGAAGCAGATTGTAAACCAAATTTGACTAAAATTTCAAGAAGTCGAGGCGAGATAAGTAAGCTGAGAGCAAAATTGGACTAAAGAGAAACATTTGAGGGATTGTGATATTTTTCCCTCAAACCATCCCAGACCTTCCTTAAATAGAGCCCACAGTTTGTGGGCTCTCTAATGAATAGGAACCAAGCAGCAGCTTCACGTTTGAGACATGCTATTACCATTTTTTTTTCATCTCAGCTCCTTAATTAGGGGCTTTGAAGGAAGGTTGCCCACAGTTCCTGACAAACATCATTAGCTTCATCAGAATGAAATGCCTGATCCTGGAACTCTTATCTGAAGAACTTACTGTGTTTGTCGAAGGGCTGCACTGAGTCTGTGACATTTTCTACATGTGTAGAATGCAGGAAGAATACATCGAGTGAGGATTAGTCTCAGAGTTTATGAAATCACTACTCCTGAAGATCTGATTTTCTAGAATTGATTTTTATATACCTCAATTAGGGGGTAGACCAGATCGGTTTTCACTGAGGCTGACAGTTTGCTTGACTGAGACCCATAGGAAATACGTTTTATCTGTATAAAGACACACACACACACACACACACACACACCCCAAAATTTCCACAAACAGTATTTATCCCTAGTACGTGCATATCCTCTACTTTCTATCTTATTTCATTTTTTAAATGCAAATCTCCCCTCAAGTAATTGATTCCCCACCCTAAAGAGTTGCAACCTTTGGTTGAAAAAACACTCAACAGGATGCCCTTTTATTTTTTTCTAACCCTGTAATTCAATATGGTGTGATTTTGAATTGAGGACAAGCCTGATGAGTTCGAGGTATGGAATAAAGGAATCAGATCAGCTCTGGGTTTGTTGTGTTTTTAAATCTCTCTGTGTGTTCATTCTCTTCACCCTGAGAGGATTCCATTATCTTTGCTCAAAGAGCAGCCACCGCTCTGGCTGTTTCCCCGGCTTCTCTTTGATCCCTGCAGTGGAGCGGGGCCCTTCCCCCAAGCCCTCCCTTCCACACTCAGACCCCGGGGGTTTGCTGGGCTGGGAGCCTGCTGAGTATTCACTGTGCTGTTTGGCTGTTCCCACCTCCAACCTGCTCCATTCCCGGGCTGAGTTTTCATTCCAGATCTGCCAGGTTAATGGGATCATTGTTCTTCTCTTGTTGTTTTATTCTTATTTCATACAGGGTTTATCAGTTTGTTGCTGAGATGACCAAAGTGGGTGGGGACTGCATTTTAGGAATAAATGTTTTCTCATTAGCCAGGACTTAATCTAGTAAGAATTAATCCACTCTCAAATAAACTACTTCTGTAGGTGATTTTTAAAAATCTGATTTTTTTTTTAACCGTTAAAAGGTAACACAATGTATCTTAAAGCACCACAAGCCACATTTTAAAAAAATTTATTTATCATCAACACCAAATCAATTACATGGCATTTTAGGTTCAAATTTTAATTTTGACCAGAAAGATAAATTAATGAAATGATATAGTATTTATTTTACCCATAATATTTTATGACATTTACTGAGCACCTGTTAGGTACAAAGCAAGGTATCTAAAATACATTTCCCGGGGTGCCTGGGTGGCTCAGTTGGTTGGACGACTGCCTTCAGCTCAGGTCATGATCCTGGAGTCCCGGGCTCCCAGCTTCATGGGGAGTCTGCTTCTCCCTCTGACCTTCTCCTCGCTCATGTTCTCTCTCACTGTCTCTCTCTCAAATAAATAAATAAAATCTTTAAAATAAAATAAAATAAAATACATTTCCTGACTTCAAAGCATCTAGACCTTCAGAAGGGAGATAAAAAATGCATGCAAATAACCATCTTACAGAATAAGATTATAATAAATGACTTGAACACAGGCAATATAAAGCTCAATCAGAGTATTTCTTCCTTTTCAGAACCCATAAGCGTGAGAAGAGAGAAATCACTTCTGTTTTGTCCCTTCAGGGTATGATACCGCTAAATGTCTCCATTCCTATTCTCACTGAGTGCATGAATGGATGAATGAAGAAAGGGATGAAACTGACTGCTTGCTTTGTGCCATGTGCTGTAAGGGTGATGGAATGGCCCTCCTGTTCATCTTTCTTTGGTTTCTTCATGTACGACTTCTCAAATGAACTGGCTGCCTGAGAACTGGACTGATAATGAAAGCGAGCCCTGTACTAGGGTGGACAGAGACTGAGAAATGCAAGAGGCATGTAAATAAGGCCATTAGGAAATAGCTTTCCTTCCCTGTGATCGTCTAGAGTGATATTATACAAGAGAAATACAAAAATGAGCCATATTTATAACTATATATTTTATAGTAGCCAGATTTTATAATCAAAACAGATAAAATCTATGTTAGCAACATATTTTATCCAATCCAATAATCTAAAATACTATTATTATACCATGTAATTAACATAAAAATATATAAATAAAATATTTTACTTTTTTGTCTTTTTGGACTACTGTCTTCAAATTCTGGCATGTATTTTTCTCTCACACACATCTCACACTTCATGTGTTCAAGTCACTAGTGACTACTGTGTTGGACAACACAGGGCTAAATCAAAAACAGAACAAAGGAAAAGCCTAAATGCTTGAAGAGTTTTTTCAGCATTTTGAGGGAAGGGCTCTTGTTTCATTGGGGGGGGGGGGGAAGCCTGAAAATTATTTTCTCTGAATTTTAATGAAAAAATGGAGTTGTCAACTCAGGAGCCACTCCCTTCTCTTCTTCTAGCCTCTGAGTCCTAGAGAACTCAGGGATAGTTTCTGAGTCCTAGAGAACCAGGGATAGTCTCTGAGTCCTAGAGAACTAGGGATAGTCTCCTTGGCCTCCCCAGTAGTCAGGAGCAGCTTCTGTTGCAAGGACAAAAAAGATGACCCCTATACCTTGCAGGTGATAACTGCTTTCGTGTATAATATCTCACTGAATCATTTTAATCACCCTGTGTAGTAGTCAGTGGAAACATTACTATCCTCATTTTACAAATGAATGAACTGAAGTTCAAGGAGATTAAATGACTCCACAGTTGGTATCCAAATGTTTTGACATTTAATCTAGTACGTGTCCCACTAAATCAGAGCTGCCTGATGAAAGAAAATTATATTTTATATATATATATAACAGAAATATGAATAATTTTTCTTCTTTAGCAACACCCCCCAAAAAATCCCCCCCCAAAACAAAACCAGTGATCACTTTACAAATGTAATACACAAATAACCCCTTGGCCAACTGAGTTTGTAGCTAAATTTTTATATATTTTTAAGTTGGATATTGTTGTTTACTTTAACAATTTTGAACATCTGAAGGTTGGGAGCAAGTTAATACATTACAAAGGCAAAGATTTTGCGTTGGCCCTGAAGTGTGTTGCAATCATTTTTGTCTGGGAAAATAAACACAAGTGGATCAGCAGCATGTTTGTTCTATGAGATGTTGGCAGAGTCCCAGGCCCCAGGATGCTGGCTTACCTACCGACAATACCTCCCTTTCAGGCAATGCCAGTTGTTTTATGAGAACATCTGAGTATCTGGAAGGGCACTGCTCTAGTCAGCGCGACTGAACTTTACCACCACCATGTAGGGAATTACAGCACTTCTACCATCTTTTGATGCATCCTTCTTCTGACAGTGTGTAAAAAACACTGTGACAGAGGATAAAGACAGTTCACTCCTTGAGAATCAGAATTCTGTCTTTTGAAGAAAGGTCCCTAGAATAAACAACATTCAATATGTCTATTGCTCTCAATTTTAGAAACGTAATGGGCTCAAGAGCCATAGTCACATTGATCTGTTTTAACTGTGCATGTTTTTTCTGCTCTACCCAACTGTGTTCCTATTTTTATTCTTTTCATTCCACTCTGGAGCCGCTTTGCCTCCTACTTAGGCCACCAATTATACCCATTCAAAATATATGATTTTTTTTTCCCTCTTTCATTTTAGACCTACTCTCTTAGTCCCCAGCTACTCCTTCTCTCAGTTAACCCTTGACAAGTTATAATGAAATAAATTTAGCTAGTTGTGGAGAACAAGAATCATTACGAAAACTGGGATGGCCCAGGAGCATCTTAAAAAATCATTTGGCTAGTCCTCAAAATGTGGACAAACTGGTAAAATCCAGCTAGGAGACAGCGCACCCAGCCCATCTCATTCACAATAAATCCTCTGGAGTTTCCTAACAGCCACAGCAGAGATGCCAGGAATGGTGGTTTGCTGACTAAAGTGCTGAGTAATGAACCTGTGCCCTATTTATACATGGTGCACTGTGATTTCCTTAACAGTCGGCAAATGGGAACACAAAGGCAAGACACCATGGCCCACTAAACCACTCTCATTGTCTAGTTTATCACTCGGGTCTATTCCTTCCTTCCTCTTTAGGAAATGGGGGTACATAAATAAGTAATATAAAACTTGCAGAAAAATATTAAAATATCCAGACACTTTTGTAGCGATCAGCGTTTTTTCCTCAGTGGCAGTAAAAAGCATTCTTACCTCCCTAATAATCCTCTCTCTAGAATTCCTACACTGAACCTAGTATCCAGTCAGTGTGGCAAATTATTTGATCTGCGGGGTATACTCAAGTAGTTTACTAGCTAACTTTCTTTAGAGATTTTTTAAAGATTTTTTTTTTTTTAAGATTTTATTTATTTATTTGATAGAGATCACAAGTAGACAGAGAGGCAGGCAGAGTGAGAGGGAAGCAGACTCCCTGCTGAGCAGAGAGCCCGATGCGGGACTCGACCCCAGGACCCTGAGATCATGACCTGAGCCGAAGGCAGTGGCTTAACCCACTGAGCCACCCAGGTACCCAAAGATTTTTTTTTTTTAAAGATTTTATTTATTTATTTATTCAACAGAGAGAGATCACAAGTAGGCAAAGAGGCAGGCAGAAAGAGAGGAAGGAAAGCAGGCTCCCTGCTGAGCAGATAGCCTGATGCGGGACTCGATCCCAGGACCCTGGGATCATGACCTGAGCTGAAGGCAGAGGCTTTAACCCACTGAGCCACCCAGGTGCCCCAAGATTTTTTAAAGATTTAAAAAAAAAACACAACACTTTATTTATTTGAGAGAGAGAGAGAGACAGAGCAGGGGGAGGGGCAGAGGGAGGGAAAGAGAGAGAGAGAGAGAGAATCTCAAGCAGACTTTCCATTGAGCAGGGTGCCCAGGGTGGGGCTTGATCTCACAACACTGAGGTCATGACCTGAGTCAAAACCAGTCAGATGCTTTACCAAATGAGCCACCCAGCAGTTCCCTAGACTTAAAAAAAAAATAATTTACTGACAAATTTGTAAAGTGGTGAGGCTCTTTAGCAGTTTAGGGTTAATGTTACCAAGAACAGTCTGCTTCAAAGGAACACATATTGGAGCAAACATATCCTTCCTCCATCATCATCTGCACAAGTGTGCACCCATGGGAGAACAGAAATTTACTGGAATTGCATCCTTTAATCGTGTAAATTCTACTATATACTAATAGTTCCTCAAGAGACACAGATGCTACTAAGATATTTCACTAGTAAGATTCTTTCCTCTTCTCTGTCACCTACATTTAAGGTTTGAGTGATTTCTCTTTCTAGGCCACCCCATAATTTCTTTGTTGGTTAAAAATGTGTTAATATTGGGGCGCCTGGGTGGCTCAGTGGGTTAAGCCGCTGCCTTCGGCCCAGGTCATGATCTCAGGGTCCTGGGATCAAGTCCCGCATTGGGCTCTCTGCTCAGCGGGGAGCCTGCTTCCCTCTCTCTCTCTGCCTGCCTCTCCGACTACTTGTGATTTCTCTCTGTCAAATAAATAAATAAAAATTAAAAA
>NC_081558.1:193362011-193429736 GCF_022355385.1 Mustela nigripes
AAAAAAAAAAAAAAAAAAAAAAAAAATGTGTTAATATTTAAAGCATCAAATTAGATGGCTGGAGAACGGCCTAACTGACCCAAGTGCTCTGCCTTTCTCAACCCCCATATTCCCAATAGCACTGATCCTCTTTTCAAAAGGCACCTTAAGAAGTTTGTTGTTTTTATTTTTTTAAGATTTTTAAAATATTTTGTATTTATTTGACAGAGAGGGAGAGAGAGCACAAGCAGGGGGAGTAGCAGGCAGTGGGAGAGGGAGAAGCTCCCCGCTGAGCAAGGGAGCCAGATGTGGGGCTCAATCCCAGGACCCTGGGATCATGACCTGAGCTGAAGGCAGTTGCTTAATCAACTGAGCCACGCAGGTGCCCCTTAAAAGGTATCTTAATAGCAGAGGCTTTAAGGGGCACTGAGGGGGTGCCTGGTCAGTTAAGTATCCAACTCTTGATTTCAGCTCAGGTCATGATCTCCCCACCCCCCCATCAGACTCCCCGCTCAGTGGGGAGTCTCCTCAAGATTCTCTCTTCCTCCCCCTCTGCGTCTCCCCCACTCTCTAAAATTAATAAACTTTAAAAAAAAAGTATCTTATGTGGGTTTAAATGCAAGAGTATCTACAAACACTGGTATGGCTTATAAATTACATAGAAGAATAGCAAGAAAAATGGTCCGATTGTCTATATAGTCTGTTCACTGGCTCGGTTTCAGGTATTCTGTCTGAAAGTGCATATACACATTTTCCCAGAAGCCGTCAGCTACCACTTCTTTTATTGTTTTAATAGCTCACTTCTTGGAATCTTAAACACAGACACACACTGGCAAAGTTCTTGGTTTCAAAAGAGTTGCTTCGGGCGACTGTATTGGAACAGATGCCAAAAGAGTAATGATCTTACCTCTAAACACCAAAGACACTGACACACCCTCCTGTTAGCTATTCTCTGCCAAAAAGTACAGGGAGCAACGAAGCTCCCTGAGGGAGAGAGAAATAAGCTATTGCTTCATTTTTTTTTTAAGATTTTATTTATTTATTTGAGATAGAGAGAAAGTGAGAGAGCAGGAGCCCGGGTGAGGGGAGAGCAGAGGGGGAGGGAGAAGCAGACTCCCCTGAGCAGGGAGCCCGATAGAGCGATGGATCCCCGGACCCTGGTATCATGACACGAGACGAAGGCAGATTCTCAACGAACTGAGCCACCCAGATGCCCTTATTTCATTTTAAATGAATAGGGTTTAAAGTTATGAACTAGAATGAATTAAGAACATAAAAATGATTTTCCAGGAATTAGTAAAATATTCAAAGATCTGATAGGGCCATGAATCTTTCTTTCTTTATATTTACTTCATATAAAAATAGGAAACATTAGAGAAGCATAAAAATCATTAAGATACCTCACAGTTGGGGCGCCTGGGTGGCTCAATGGGGTAAAGCCTCTGCCTTTGGCTCAGATCATGATCCCAGGGTCCTTGGATGGAGCCCTGCATCTTGCTCTCTGCTCAGTAGGGAGCCTGCTTCCCTTCTTCTCTCTCTGCCTGCCTCTCTGCCTACTTGTGATCTCTGTCAAATAAATAAATAAAATCTTAAAAGAAACAAAAAGATACCTCACAATTGGGCGCCTGAGTGGCTCAGTTGGTTAAGCGACTGCCTTCATGATCCCGGAGTCTCGGGATTGAGTCCAACATGGGGCTCCCCGCTCAGCAGAGAGTCTGCTTCTCCCACTGACCTCTCTCCTCTCATGCTTTCTCTCTCTCTCTCTAATAAATAAATAAAATCTTAAAAAAAAGATACCTCACAATTTCACTTCCTAAACATGTAAACATTTAGACTATGTCTACATATGGATTCTTATTTATTTAATTGACAGACAGAGATCACAAGTAGGCAGAAAAGCAGGCAGAGAGAGAGGAGGAAGCAGGCTCTCTGCTGAGCAGAGAGCCCGATGCAGGGCTCAATCCCAGGCCCTGAGATCATGACATAGACATATAGACAAATCTTTCTTAGCCAAATGATATCATAAATTATATTTTGTTGTACAAATTGCCTTTATTACTTAACAAAAAATTGTAACTCACCAGGACAGTAATTAAGTATCTACTACATCACTGCTAATGGGAGCATAGTATTCTTTTTTTTTTTTAAGATTTTATTTATTTATTTGACAGAGATCACAAGTAGGTAGAGAGGCAGGCAGAGAGAGAGAGAGGAGGAAGCAGGCTCCCTGCCGAGCAGAGAGCCCGATGTGGGGCTCGATCCCAAGACCCTGGGATCATGATCTGAGCCGAAGACAGAGGCTTTAACCCACTGAGCCACCCAAGTGCCCCAAGGGAGCATAGTATTCTTTAATGTGATTATACCATAAGTTATTTAGCAAATACTGTATGGTTGATGGAGTTTTTTCTGACTTTTATAATCATAAGCAATTCTATATGAACCTCCTTTTACATATGTTTTTCTGATTAAACTTTAGGGTAATTTCTCAGAACTGTAATTGATAGAACAAAAGTAATGTTTATTTATCTATTATCTATCTATCCATGTTAGTGTTTAAATAAATAAAATTCTAAGTCACCCTGTAAAAAAGAGTGCTAATTCATATGCCGTCATCAGTGAATGATGTCTCTTTTTCTCACAAGTCTGCCATCATCTGGAAATCGCTTTCAGAAAAATGAAAGATATAGAGGTGTTTCCAATCAGAGGGGTGATAATTTGTATTTCACTACTTTCAATGTGTTTTACTTTATGAGTAAAGTTGTGTGCTCTCTATATGCTTATTGAGCATCTGTATCTTTCATTATTTGAATTGCCTTTACCCTTTTCTGATTTGTCTCTTCCTAACTGAATTGGAAGGCCACTCTTACTATACAGGTTATTAGAACTTTGTCAAAACTATTGCAGATACTTTCCCAAGGTAACCCAGAGTTCAGATGTCCCCTAATTTGGAGGGAGAAGTGGGCTGGGGGAATGAGACGCAGTGTCCAAATAGCACTTTTGTATTTGTTCCATGCTTCAGACTACCAGGATACATGAGCTCCACAGGTCTCTCCTACTCTTAAAAAAGTCTTTTCATGCAAAGACCTTACTGAATGTAACTATAGGGTTTTCATAGGTTAGATGGGAAAGAGATCCTTAGAGAAAAATCCCTAGTGGACATGTCTATTCTTATTCATTATCAGCTCTATTGGGGGCTGAAACAGGGAATGACTTGCGAACAGCCCGGTTCACCTCTGCTTGCTTCCTCAAACTTGTTTAATGCTCAGTCAAACAAAGGCCCTCTGGTTAGGAAAACTCTCTCTCCTTAGAAGACAGCTCAGCAATTATCTCATTTTGCAAATGCCCTTTGGGGATATCATGTCTTGCCCAACTCCAGAAGTTTATCAGACTATTTCTTCCAATCTTTTTCTGCTGAATCTCCCAAGAGTATTAACTTTTCTTCAACGAGTTTCTGCAAATTTTTTGTCAGTTTTATTTTTAAGTATCTTCCTCTTTGCTGCTACTACAGTTTGTAACTTCTTACCACCACATTATCTACCCAACTATTCTTTATATATAAGAAAATGATTGATTTGTGTACATTTTTGGGTGAAATCAAACACCTTACTAATCTATCTCATTGTTGTAATAATATTCTCTTACTTATCTGTTTCTCTTAATACATTATTATCTGCCCATAATGACTGTTGTGTCACCTTCTTTCAAATATATACCACTTAGTACTTTCTCACATGTAATTATATTAGTCAGTACGAACAGGGAGTACAGTAGTGATGATAGAATTCTTCATCTGTCATGATAAAAATTACAAAGCTTCCATTAAAAATGATGTTGGCTTTAATATGTTGTGTATATACATGCATATAAAATTTTAATGTCAATCTGAACTTCAGGACTTCATCAAGATAAAAAGCTCTGCACAGCAAAGGAAACAGTCAACAAAACTAAGAGGCAAACCATGGAATGAGAGAGGATACTTGCAAATGACATTGCAGACAAAGGACTGGTATCCAAGATCTATAAAGAACTTCTCAAATTCAACACCCAAAAAACAAATAAACCAGTCAATAAACGGGCAGAAGTCATGAACAGACACTTCTCCAAAAAAGACATACAAATGGGGCGCCTGGGTGGCTCAGTGGGTTAAGCCGCTGCCTTCGGCTCAGGTCATGATCTCAGGGTCCTGGGATGGAATCCCACATCGGGCTCTCTGCTCAGTGGGGAGCCTGCTTCCTCCTCTCTCTCTCTGCCTGCCTCTCTGCCTACTTGTGATCTCCCTCTGTCAAATAAATAAATAAAATCTTAAAAAAAAAAAAAAAAAAAGACATACAAATGACTAACAGACACATGAAAAAGTGTTCAACATCACTAGCTACCAGGGAAATACAAATCAAAATCACAATAAGATATCATCTTATATCAGTTAGAATGGCAAAAAATTAACAAGGCAGAAAACAACAAATGTTAGTAAGGATGTGGAGAAAGAGGACCCTCTTACACTGTTGGAGGGAATACAAGCTGGTATGGCCACTTTGGAAGAGTATAGAGATTCCTCAAAAAGTTGAAAATAGAGCTACCCTAGACCCACCAATTGCACTACTAGGTATTTACCCCAGAGATACAGATGTAATAAAAAGAAGGGATACATGTACCCTAATGTTCATAGCAGCAATGCCCACAACAGCCAAACTGTGGAAGGAGCTGAGATGCCCTTCAACAGATGAATGGAAAAAAGAACTGGTACATATATATAATGGAATGTGACTGAGCCATCAGAAAGGATGGATAGCCACCATCTGCACTGACATGGATGGAGCTGGAGGAGATTATGCTAAGTAAAATAAGCCGAGCAGAGAAAGACAATTATCAATGGTTTCACTCATATACAGAACATAAGAAATAGCACAGAAGACCGTGGGGGAAGGGAGGGAAAACTGAAGGGGAAGAAATCAGAGAGGGAGACAAATCAGGAGAAACTCTGGACTCCAGGAAACAAACTGAAGGCTTCGGAATGGAGGGGGTGGGGGGATGTGGTAGCAGGATGATGCGTATTAAGGACGGCACCTGTAGTGATGAGCACTGGGTTTTATACCCAACAAATGAATCTCTGAACACTACATCAAAAACTAATGATGCAGTATATGGTGGCTGACTAAACATAATAAAAAAAAAAAAAAAAAAGAAAGAAAAGAAAATTTTAATGTCAAATAAGTCTTACCTTTGGGGCGTCTGGGTGGCTCAGTCCATTAAGCAACTGCCTTAGGCTCAGGTCATGATCCTGGAGTCCCAGGATAGAGACCCGCATGAGGCTTTCTGCTCAGCGGGGAGTCTGCTTCTCCCTCTGACCCTCCTCCCCTCAGGCTTTCTCTCTCTCCCTCTCTCATTCTCTCTCTCAAAAAAATAAATAAAATCTTAAAAAAAAAAAAAAAAAGAAGTCTTATATTTTCCTATTACACTGATGGCTTGCGTTTCTTATTGGTATATTTGTTTCCCCTTTTTCTTTCTTTTTCCTTAATTAAAGAAGAATTTTATTTTCTTCTCAGTGAAGAGCTCAGTGGCTCAGTCGGTTAAGCATCTGCCTTCATTTCAGGTCATGCTCTTAGAGTCCTGGATCGAAACTTGCATCAGGCTTCCTGCTTAGAGGGGAGCTTGCTTCTCTCTTTCCTTCTGCCTCTTCTCCAGCTTGTGCTCTCTTTCTCGATCACTTTCTCTCTCAAATAAATAAAATATTTTTTAAAAGGGGGGGTTACACCTGGTTGGCACAGTCAGTTAAGCATCTGCCTTCCGCTCAGGTCATCATCCCAGGGTCCTGGGACTGAGTCCCCCATTGGGCTCCTTGCTCAGAAGGGAGCCTGCTTCTCCCTCTACCTGCTGCTCCCCCTGATTGTACTCAGTTTCTCTCTCTGACAGATAAATAAATAAAATCTTTAAAAAAAAATCTTGGATTCATCAGAATTTTTAAGATAGGAGTACAAGATTTGTCAAAGGCCTTTTAAAAAAATGTTTTAAAAAGATTTTATTTATTTATCTGTCAGAGAGAGAAAGAGCAGAAGCAGAAAGCGCTGTCGGCAGAACAGCAGGGCAGGAGAGGGAGAAGCAGGGTCCCCACTGAGCGAGGAGCCATAGGGAACTAGATCCCAGGACCCTAGGATGGTGACCTGAGCTGAAGGCTGATGACCAACTGACAGAGCCATGCAGGCTTCCCTGTCAAAGGCCTTTTAGATACCAGTCTACTGATCCACACCAAATTTGAATTATCATTAAATATGCTTAGACAGCCATTTGCAGTGACATGGATGGAACTAGAGGGTATTGTGCTAAGCAAAATAAGTCAATCAGAGAAAACAATTATCATATGAATTCACTGAGAAGTGGAATTTAAGAAACAAAACAGAGGACCCTAGGGGAAAAGAGGAAAAAATAAAACAAGATGAAACCAGAGAGGGAGACAAACCGTAACAGACTCTTACTCGTAGGAAACAAACTGAGGGTTGCTGGAGGGGAGGGCGTTAAGGAGGGTATGTGGTGTAAACAGCACTTGCTATTCCATAAGACTGATCAATCTCAGGCCTGTATCTCTGAACCCAATAGTATATTATATGTTAATCAATTGAATTTAAATTTTTAAAATGGGGAAAATATATGCTTAGACATGCTCATGCACTGTTCATTCTATTTTACTGATCTATAAGTCATTTCTAATATCAATACCATACAAGTTTATTTATTGAGCCTTTTAACATATTGTAATTGCTAATGACATGAGTTTCTTTATTTCTCTAAGGTTTTCTTGGCTAATGTGGCTCAATATTCTAATCATTATTTATACTGCTATCATGTAGATAGTAAAAATTAATAAAAGAGAAAATAATACAAAACAATCTGGGGTACTTTGATTTAAAAATTATTTTAAAATCAAGTACCACAAATTCCAGGGGAAGCAAAAATCAATAAGAGTTTAAAAAGTGATGGACACCTTCATAAAAGATTTTTTTTTTTCTAGTTATAGAAGAGGATAGGAGAAGGGGAGAGAATTAAATTATAGGGTGATGAAAAAAGGAGATATGGTCATTAAGGGTTATGCAGTTTAGTATATGTGCTGCCGAAGCGAGCACAAGGGTTATGCAGTTTAGTCTGAAATATGTTTGTGTAGGAAATCACCCTTGTTCCACTATAAGAAGGATGTCTGTGAAGAAAAACAATTTGTTATTTAGCCAAATAGTTACCAGAATAAGAACTGAGGAATTATAGTAAGATAAGGAAATAAAATCTAATGCAATAATGATTCTGGGTCAAGGAAGAATGAATACAAATTTTAAAAATCTTACAAAGTGAATAAAGGTATTACCAAACCAGAAATTTCCCCTGTAAACATGTTTTGAGTTATTTTTTTCCAAGAGGTTTATTGTTTTATTTAAATATAATAGTATAAATCTCTGAAAACATCTAACATCATAGTAGTGGAGAGAGGTTGAGTGATTCCTTTAAGCTCTAGGGAAGTGAGCAGAGAAAATTAATTATATGGATGAAGTTCAAAAAAGGTCTTCACAATACGCTTCCCCATAACCTTTCCATCTCTCTCATCCCAAGCTGTCCACGTTACATTGAACTCCTTGTACTTCTCAGAAGGCACTTCATCTTACCCATTCTCTGACCCTCCAGCATCCACCCCCTTCTCTAAATACTTGTTCCCACAGTGCCGGCACAGGATTCAAAAAAATTCTTCCTGTCCTGTACCTCAGTCTGGGGTAGGCAGCGATCTTTCTGCTACCACTGCGCCTCCAGCAAACCTCTCCAAATCCCTGGTTTTCTTGAAGGTCCCCCTCAAGCAAGATACCATGAAAGGCACCTTAATTGTTCATTTAGCACTTAGTATACAGAGAGCATTTTTTTACATTATGGAAACAAAAATTAACTCTTTTTAGAAAATCTTGAGATTCAGGGTGCAAACTCTTTACTGCACTTACTTTTCACAACTCAGGGTGGTTAAAATGTCACAGGACGGCTGCAAATCAAGCGAGCTCTCCTCTTCCTGTACTGTCTTTAAAGATTAGGTAGAAGGAGTCCAAGTCAGTAAGGATCAGAAGAAGGGAATCATAAAGTTGGAAAGACCCACAAAAATCATTCATCCAGTGGTTTCTAACCCTGGCTGAGCTTTTAATAAAATGCCAATGCCTGGGTCTTATCTCAAAGGAATCTGACTTAGCTTGTCTAGTGTGGCCCAGCAGTAGTATTTTTGGAGTTCCCCAGATGCTTCCAATATGCACCCAGGATTGAGAACAACCGATATAATCCTACTCCTTCATTTCATTTGATGAGGTTAACATGACAGGTAAAGTCACTTGGTTGGGTAGAGAAGAGACACAATGAAAATAACCACGGTGCCTCCACATACAATATAGTTCTTTTTCCATTAAATCACCCTTAATAATAAATTATTTCTGTAAAGGTGAGGAAATAAACCCTATAAAGTCTAATGATACTACATGATTCATTAGAGAAAGCATGATGAGGAAATCAACAGATGTGTAAGAACCTGCTTGCTTAAGATGAACACTATGGGTGAGATTAGCTGGACTGAAAGTAAATCAACCACCAGCTGCGTGTGGTAGCACTTCAAAATAAATGTAATGAGAAGCAATTTGAAGCAAGAAAAAAAAAAAAAAAGATTCCAACTGCCAGGCAAAGGCAGATTCTGTGCAGGAAATAACTTGGCTGAATAAACAGAACTAGCTAAGACTAGATTATACAAACATGATTTATTTCTAATTCAGACAAAACTGAACTCTACAGCAACTCTATCTACTTATAATTTCCTCTCTGTGTAAATCTGTTGCTGGTAATAAGCATGTATATACAGCTTTCTACAAGCCTTATCCTTGACAAAGAGAAATAAGAGAGGGCTTTCAGGTTTGCAGGAACGGAGAATGGAAACTACATAGGGGCAAGAGGTCAAATTTCTCTTGGATTTATCTTCCAAACTTAGAGTATTTAAAAAGTTAAACTGAGAATGACAACGAGGAAGGTCAATGGAGGAGACAGATTAATATTTATTGGCAGAGGAGCAAGGCACGGAGGGAGCAGGTGGTGCTGTTTGGTTTCCCCACCGCAGCTCCATCTCCATCCTCAAGTCAACTCTATTTCCAGATGGTCCTTCAGTTCCAAGACTCAAAGAACTAGTCTTTTTTTTTTTTATCTTTTTTTTTTTAAGATTATTTATTTATTTATTTCACAGAGAGAGATGACAAGCAGGCAGAGAGGCAGGCAGAGAGAGGGGAGGAAGCAGGCTCCCTGCTGAGCAGAGAGCCCGATGCGGGGCTGGATCCCAGGACCCTGGGATAATGACCTGAGCCGAAGGCAGCGGCTTAACTCACTGAGCCACCCAGGCGCCCCTCAAAGAACTAGTCTTATCCAGGATAAAAACTGCTTGCCTTATTGCTTGAGCTTTATTTTCATAATCATTTTATACTATTTCTCAACTTTTTAAACATATCTTTCTTCTTTCCAATTTTTAAAATGTATTTTTTTTTTTTTTTTTTTTTTTTTTGGAGAAAGAGTGGAGAGCAAGGGAGATCACAGGGAGAGAAGGAGAAGCCGACTTGCCACTGAGCAGGAAGCCCGGCGTAGGCTCCTGAGATCACAACCGGAGCCGAAGGCAGATGCTTCACTGATGGAGCCACCCAGGAGCCCCGAGCATAAATTTTTTTTTTAATATATGGTCATCCTTTCTCAGTTTGTGATCCTGATCATATAGCAAGTAATATAATTTTCTGATCCATACAAGCTTTTAGAATATTTGCCTTAGCTTCCTATTTTTATATACACACATACATCATAAATTTCCATTTTTCATTTCAAGTTGAATTTTGGGGCTAAGGATATGTGATACATAGCCCAAATTAGTAAAAATCAAGAACTAAAAAACATGCTAAAGTCCAGGAAGGATAATGCTATTTGGGTTCTTATGCTCTAAACTAGTACAAAGATCAATATTTAGGCATCACAAACAGAAGGATAAAACAGTGTAACATAAAGACTGCTATCAGAAAATAGGTTATATATATCACAGATAATTTGTAACCTTTATTTTCACTGTATTAAAGTAACTTCTAGTTATTTCAAAGGCTGGCTGGTCACTATGTAGGTTGTGAAGACCCCTTCCATATCTGTCTCCTTTCAGTTACTTCTTCATGAGACAAACAGGAATGGAAGGAAAGAGGAAGTAAACCTTAACCCATCTCAGATGTCTCCTTTTAGCAGCTTTCATAGATATTAAAGTAATTTGAATGAAGGATAACTAATGCTTGAGACTTAGAAATTATCCATAGATGTCAGGGCACCTGGGTGGCTCAGTGGGTTAAAGCCTCTGCCTTCTGCTCAGGTCATGATCCCGGGGTCCTGGGATCAAGCCCCGCATTGGGCTCTCTGCCCAGTGGGGAGCCTGTTTCCCTCTCTCTCTGTCTGTTGCTCTGCCTACTTGTGGTCTCTCTCTGTCAAATGAATAAATAAAATATTAAAAAAAAAAAAAGAAAGAAAGAAATTATCCATAGATGTTACTTATCCAGGTTCTCATAATGGAAAACTGCCAACTTTAAGAACAATTCAAATCAATATATTTTGTTACTGAGCCATGTGTTTCACAAACTCAGATCTCAAAGCTACAGTTCTGTTTTAGATCCAATTCAAATGTCAGCCACACAGAAATACCCCCCACCCAACGTGACATCCCAGACCCTTCATCATAAACCTATGAGAAAACAGAGGCATAAAAGACTTGCAAGATTTTCTGTACTCAGTCACTTAAATATTAATATTTAATTAATGAAAACACAACTTTTATGGTCTAAATAAATTTTTCTTAAATAATTAAAAAAAAAAAAAGACTTTCAATCCCGCTATCTACCATCCACTTATCAGTTTGTTTTGAAAAATTCAAATGGTTCCAGTTTCAAAGTGAATCTGATGCAGTGATAGTCAGGGAAACTCACCACCAAAATGCACTCCTTCACTTTTATGCCTTAATCCGTAACTTTTCCATTTTTTCCTAACAGAATCCAAGGAAAACTCTTAGGTTTTTTTTAACACTTATCCTCCTGTAATCTCCCCTTTCCATTCTCCCCACAAGGTACCTAATAATGAATTGTGAACTTTTTTTGTTGTTATTTCCCTTTTTACGTATTTGGAGTTTTTTTTAATAGTTTTTTTTTTTTTAAGATTTTATTTATTTATTAGACAGACAGAGAGCACAAGTAGGCAGAGAGGCAGGCAGAGAGAGAGAGAGGTGGAAGCAGGCTCTCTGTGCAGGGGATGAGGGGCTCTCTGATGAGGGGCTCGATCCCAGGACCCTGAGATCAAGACCTGAGCCGAAGACAGAGGCTTTAACCCACTGAGCCACCCAGGTGCCCTGTTTTTGTTTTTGTTTTTAAGATTCTATTTATCTAGAGGGAGAGAGAAAGAGAGAGAGCACAAGTGGAGGGAACGGCAGGCAGAGGGAGAGGGAGAAGCAGGCTCCCCACTGAGCAGAGAGCCAGATGTGGGGCTCCATCCCAGGACTCTGGGATCATGACCTGAGCCAAAGGCAGACACTTAACCGACGGAGCCATCCAGGTGCCCCCCTTTTAAGTTTTTGAAACTTGTAGGACCTTCCCAGTTACTAATCTTTCAGCAAAGTTTACACCTTTAAAGTAAGTATATTCACCTCTGACTTGTAAAATTGTCAAGATCTGTGATAAAGTAGGCAGAGAGGCCTGACTATATGAAGCACCTATCAAGTGTTAGCTATTATTTTTACTGTTCTCCCTTATGCTCTCTATATTCAGTGTCTAACACAAAGAGGCTCAAGGAATTAATAAATGAAAGCTTCAAAAGAGTAGTATAAAACAAATAAACAAACGGGTCTTTATTTCAGAACTTCCTTCCTCATTAAGCAGGATCCTCAAGCCATTTTCTCTGAACCTTGATTGCATTGCACTTTTAGTTTGTGAAGAGGTGGCTTAAATGAGTCCATCTGAACTATTAAACTTACACCAATTGAGAAAATTCATAACCCTAGAGAGAGCTCTTACAGGCATGAACTAACATAGCAAGGATGTCCTCAAACTCCAGGGGTGTGAAGTCTTGTTTGGAAGAAAGTAGGGAGTCTCTCCCGCCTGTGGTGGAAACACCACATGGGAGGAAAATTAAAGCCTGTGTGACAAACAAACAAACAAACAAACCAAAAAATCGATTTGTAAGAGGGTCTGGAAATCCACTATTCCAAATCTTCATTTAGTTTCTAAAACATCTGGGAGCCACTGAAGACTTCAGAGAACAGTGATGTGATTGGAATACTATCATGAATAAATGTAAGAAGGTAAGCCTTGTCACTTGGAAGAGAATTGTTGGAGAAGGTAAATGATAAAATGTTCATCACTTGAACTACTACTAAAGCTGTTCACTGGTAGCTATTACATGTCTCAAATTGTTGCAGAAAGTGTAGCTTCTAAGAGGAGATGGAAAACCAAGTGTTTCATTGATAAATCAACTAAAGAATAAAGAATTTACGGAGACATAACACCCAATTGAGAATGCACCAATCTTTTGTTCTCACACAAACACACTATCTCCCAAATGCACAATTTTTTAGGTGCAAAATATTTTTTGAAAGATTTTATTTAATTGAGACAAAGGGAGAGAGCAAGAGCGAGCGAGTGTACAAGTCGAGGGGGGAGCAGAGGGAGAGGGAAGAACAGACTCCCAGCTGAGCAGGGAGCCCAACTCGGGGTTCAATCCCAGGACCCTGGGATCATGACCTGACCTGAAGGCAGACGGTTAATCGACTGAACAATCCAGTTGCCCCCAGATGTAAAATATTTAAAATTCATTTTATTTTGGGCATTTCAGGCCCTGACCTAGGACTTGGGACTGTGTGACTGACTTTTTGAGTGACCTCCAGCAAACGATGTAACTGACTTTACTCTAAATCTTGGGTACTTCAGAAACAAGCTTTGAAATCACTGGCCCATGCAAACGATTTTTAATCTTTAGAATTCTTGTTATGCTCCAAAAAGATTTCTCTTGATTCATTCTGATTCATTGTACAATTAAATGTTGTTTTCCCAGATCTTTGAGGGAATTTTTTTTTTGTAGATTGCAGTGCTCCAGATAATTGTATGACCATTTCTTTAAGAAACACCAATTTTTTTTAAAAGTTTCATCTGTTTTGTATAAAAACATGAGTTGCATTAACTACTTCCCTGATTTCTTTTTGTTTGTTTGCTTGTTTTCAAGATTTATTTATTTGAGAAAGAGAGCAGGAGCTTGTGAAGGGGGTGGGCAGAGGGAGAGAGAGTCCTAAGTTGACTCAGTGCTAAGCACGGAGCCCTGTGTGGGGCTCAGCTAGATCTCACAGCTCTTGAGATCTTGACCTGAGCCAAAACCAAGAGTTGGATGATTAACTGACTGTGCCACCCAGGTGCCCTGCTTCCTTAAGCAGAGTGTGCTGAATGTGATTTAATGCTTTATTGATGACTCAGAACCATAATAAACACCTTCATTATCATGGCGAGTTGAGATTCAATGATGTGTGACCCAACCACCAAAGGAAGAAAATGTAAGAAAAGCCTACATGCACATACATACACATACACATATACATACACATAAGAGATTGTTTGCTTTCCAACTATACATTTCACCACTGAACAGGGTGCCCCACTTGTGGAAGAACAGTAGCAAAGTAGAGCATCTCGGGAAGCCAGGATGGTGAGTGGCCTTGAAATAGGGTCAAGTCAGGGGAATGACTGAAAGAATTAGAAACTTCACATACAGAGAGAAAATTAAAAAAGATAAATATTTAAGTGTTGGTAGTGTTATGAAGATACCTTAGCTATAAATCGCAAATACCTCAATCAGAGAACCAGGACCAATGGGTAAAAATTATTAAGGGGAGCGTATTTTGGTTCAATATAAAAGGAACTCATCGGGGCACCTGGGTGGCTCAGTGGGTTAAGGCCTCTGCCTTCGGCTCAGGTCATGATCTCAGGGTCCTGGGATTGAGTCCCACATCGGGCTCTCTGCTCAGTGGGGAGCCTGCTTCCTCCTCACTCTCTGCCTGCCACTCTGCCTACTTGTGATCTCTCTCTGTCAAATAAATAAAATCTGTAAAAAACAAAAAATAAAAGGAACTCATCTTTGTAATTTGCTTTGTTTCACAATTTATATGCAAGATTCTAGTTATTTTCCAGGTAATAGAAAGATGAGCTACATAATAAGCACCGGCTTCCCAAATGAGGCAATAGCCTGCTGCAGTTAGAACACAGAATATGTGAGGTGGGAAGCAAAGGGAATGGAAAAGTAAATGGAACCAGACAATGAGGAACCTGGAAAGCTAAGTTGAGGATTCTAGATTGTTTTAAATAGGCAACTAGGGGGGCGAGGGTGGGGTGGGGGGTGGGGTCGTGGTCACCGGGGTGATTCAGTCAGTTAAGCATCAGGCTCTTGATTTAGGCTCAAGTCGTGATCTCAGGTTCATGAGACTGAGTCTGGAACTGGGCTGTACACTCAGTGGCGAGTCTGCTTCTCTCCCTCTCTCTCTCCCTTTCCCTCTGCACCTCCCCACCCCTCGTACACGCTCTTGCACATTAGTAAATAAATTTTCAAATAAATAAATAAATATGCAATTGGGAGTGGTAAAGCATTTTAAAATCCTTTATAACTCAAATTTTATTTAGAAAAATAATTATAAAACAAGTTCATTATTAAAAATTCAAAGACAGCAAAATATGGTACATAGAGAGTGAAAGCTGATCATCAAACCCAATTCCCAGGGGTACACAGAAACAATTGAGCTTGTATCTTTACTTAACCTTTTTGTGGCTCAGGTTCTTCATCTACAATAACAGATAATAATAGCACCTACTTCATAGCGGTGTTATGAGGATTAGATGAATAATAGCCAACTCCACGAAGGCAAGGATTTTGTCGAGGTCAGGGATTCCCAACCTTTGTACTACTGGCATTTCAGGCTGACTAATTTTCTGATCTGAGGAGCCGTTTTGTGTGTTGTAGGGTAAGCAGCAGCAGCCTTGGCTTATACCCACTAGATGCCAGCAACCCCCCTATACATACATTCTCGTGACAACAAAAAATGTTCGCGGACGTAGCCAACTATCCCCTGGGGGGGTAAAATCACCCCGAGTCAAGAACCACTGGTTTCATTTACTGCTGAATGCCTATCACTTAGCACAGCATGTAACGCTTATCTCCTGAATGGAATGAATGATACATGTAAAGATCCTTGAACAGTGCAAGCACATAGGAAGGCCTCAGTTAACTGCTAGCAATGCTAGCTATTTTTATTATACCATTTTCCTGCAAGACTATGCCACATATAACTATTACAGCATAAATGAGGTCATATTATGTGTACTTCACTGCAATTTGCAACTTCTCACTAATAATACGTATCAGACACTATTTTATGTCACCGTGAACAAATATGGCTCTATCTCAGTCATTTTCTTTTTTAATTTGAATTCCAGTATAGTTAACATTGGGTGTTATATTAGTTTCAGGGGTACTTTACAGTGATTCAGCAGTTCTACATACTACTCAGTTCTCACCAAGATAAGTGTACTCGTAATTGCCTTTACTTGCTTACCTCAGTCGTTTTCAATGAAGTCATAGCATTCTCATGTATGGGATATATCCTATCTTACCAATTCACTTGTTTAATTCACTATTGATGGATATTTAGGTTAATTCCAATTCATTACTATGATAAATAATGCTACAAAGAACTTTTCCATCAAGAATTTTTAGCAATGTAATGATACAATCTGAGCTATGCAATATATTATGTTCCAATTTTAAAAGAGGTTCTGCATTTAGGATTCTCCAAAGAAACAGAAATAGAGAGAGAGAGGCAGATTTTAACAAATTGGCTCATGTCATTATGGAAAATGGCAAATCTAAAATCAACAGGGTGGGCCAGTAAGCTCCAGACCCTGAGAAGAGCCAATGTTTCAGTTCAAGTCTGAAAGTCATCTTCTGTGGAATTCCTCTTGCTCAGAGGAGGTCAGTCTTTTGCTCTAGTCTGGTCCTTCAACAGATTAGATGAGGCTCACCCACATTCTAGAGAGCAATCTATTTTACTCAAAGTCTACCACTTAAATGTTAATTCACCCACAGGGTGCCTGGGTGGCTCAGTTAAGCATGTGACTATTGGTTTTGGCTTAGGTCATTATCTCAGGGTCATGGGATCAAGCCCCACATAGGTCTCTCCCCTCAAGGCTCCCAAGGAGTCTGCTTGGGAATCTCTTTCCTTCTCTCTCTGCCCCTCCCTCTGCTTCTGCTATCTCTTTCTCTCTCTAAATTTAAAAAAAAAAAAAAAAATTTAAATAAGATATTAATGCATCCAAAAACACTCTCACAGAAACATCCAGAATAATATTTGACCACATATTTAGGCATCACCGCCCAGCCAAGCCGACACACAAATTGTCGACAGATTCTTGTCAACCAGAGAGAATCTCCTAAGTGGCAACATATAAGTAGAGGTTACCTAAGAGAAAACAGCAGAGATGAACCATGAGCTGACTAGGGTGCTGGACTGGATGGCATGTATTTTCATCTGGGGTTCTGAGTCAAGACTGTGGAGATACCTTCTAGGAAGAGTAATGCATGTCTTCACGCAGTTTATGTGCCTACTATTTAGAATTCTTCTACCGGGAGCCTGGCTGGCTTAGTCGGTTGAATGTCCGTCTGTGGTAGATCCCTGATCGGGGGGGGGGGGGGGGGGGCGGGGACCTAGTTCTTCATTGGGCTCCCTTCTCAGTGGGGAGTCAGCATCTCCTTTTCCCTCTGCTCCTCCCTCCTGCTAGTGCTCTCTCATTCTCAAATAAACAGATTCTTTTAAAAAGACAAAAATAAAAAAAAGAATTCTCGGGGCCCCTGGGTGGCTCAGTGGGTTAAAGCCTCTGCCTTCAGCTCAGGTCATGATCTCAGGGTCCTGGGATCAAGCCCTGCATGGGGCTCTCTGCTCACCAAGGAGCCTGCTTCTTCCTCTCTCTCTCTCTGCCTGCCTCTCTGCCTACTTGTGCTCTCTGTCAAATAAATAAATAAAATCTTTAAAAAAAATTAGTTCAGATTCATGAAGTAAGCTTAGATGTTCAGGGAGAGGAAGAAATCCACTATTTAAAAATGTACCACTGTTTATTTTTAGCTACCACTTTTTAGCATCTAGGCATTAAACTACACTATGCTTAGGAGTTCAGGGTATTCTATAACCTGTCATCATTCTCTCACTGCAGGAGGCCCATCATTAACCTTTCCATTAATTCTATATCTTTCAGGTCTTCCTAAATCAACACCTACTCTAAATTACTACTTAAACTAAACCCTAGTTTTACATCTACATTCTGTTTTAGTCTGAAAAGCCTACAAGCTTTTCTGTCTAGTCCCCATTTCTGCCTCACTCCAGAATCTGGCTCGAAGCCTGGACTTTCTCAAATCCAATCGCTTGCAAGCAAATCCTCTATCAAACAGCTCTCTCACATGTCTGTGTATCAAAAATAGCTAATATGACTCACCAACGCATCTTACTTACTCAAACTAAAGGGCAGCTCTTGTGCCCCAGGGATGGAAGACTGGAGGAGGGAAGCGTGTGAAGAGCACCCAGTGTAGAAACAATTTTCTAATTGTTTAATTAATAATTTTCTAAACAATTTTCTAAATTTTATACTGATGTTGAATTTGTCCCTGGTATTTCCATCAGGAAACATATCTACAAGTGATTTAATGTGGAATTATTCTTTTTTTAGCTGATTTTCCTGGAGAGTTATATTTTTCTTAAACGTCTGGTTTGGCTAATATGGCGCTGGCATGTTTATTCATGGATCACCCTGTTTAGACTAATATGAGAATAATGGCCTTGGCTTCAAAAATGGCTTTTGTCAAACTCTCTTCTGTCTTAACATTCTGAGATAACCTTGTCGTCTGTTCATTTCTTCATTCAAGAATCATTATTGAATACTTTGTATGGTGTGCAGGGATGCTATGTTCCACAACTCCAGAGAGCACCATCCTCAGACTCTCTGGAGTTGAGTTTGTGGGAAGGAATAATCAAATCCCTAGCCTAGATTAGTCTGCATTCATTGCATTATTTATTCATATAGGTTGGTCATTTGTTTTTCTGTTTGTTTTTTTAAAGATTTTATTTTATTTATTTGACAGAGATCACAAGGAGGCAGAGAGGCAAGCAGAGAGAGAGGGGAAAGCAGACTCCCCAAAGAGCAGAGAGCCCTGATGAGGGGCTCTATCCCAGGACCCTGAGACCATGACCTGAGCCGAAAGCAGAGGCTTTAACCCACTGAGCCACCCAGTTGCCTTTAGGTTGGTTATTTGTTAATGAATAGTCTAAGTTTTAGTTTTCTTGGTGCAGAAGCTCTATCCCTGATGCAAAAGTACATATAGTAATTAACATAAGCACAAAACAGGCAGAGATTTGAAACTAACTATACACTAGGCAATAAAAACGCTGACTTTCACATGAAGTTTCTATGTTATAAAGTGTTGATAACTCTGTCAACCAATGGAATAAAGTCCAGCCCTGTCCAGCTAATATAGCTGATGACGTGACCTTCATAAATGACAGCTGATGACGTGACCTTCATAATGACAAAAAATCAAGTTTGATTGTCCTTTTCATTCCTTGTATTTTTTTTTAAATCAAGTTGTAACAATAGGAAAGTTGCTTCTCTTTAATACAAACAAGCTGGGAAGGCCATACAATCTAGTCATGACAGATTTATTTGTAATCATTTGTAAAAAAAAAAAAAAAAAAATTCCTTCAGTAAGAAAACTTTTTTTCCTTATAGTAACTGACCTTTATCTTAATTCTTTTTCACCCTGTCAAACATTGCTAAGACTTAACATAACTACTTCTGTTAGTTGCATCAAAATACCTTGTGAAATAATTACCAGGTAGAAATAAATACCAGGTAGAAATAATTCTTCAAGCAGAACAATTTAAACGACTTGCCTTTTACCATCCATTAAACAGCTTTTTATGTTGGACCTACTTGTAATGTGTATTAATATCAGCTTGTAAGAGGAAACGACATTCAGCATTTTCACTGATTTATAAGAAGAAATGACTACTTCACGGAGCACCTGGGTGGCTCAGGGGGTTAAGCCACTGCCTTTGGCCTGGGTCCTGGGATCAAGCCCCACATTGGGATCTCTGGTTAGCGGGGAGCCTGCTTCCCCCACCCCCTCTGCCTACCTGTGATTTCTGTCAAATGGCTCAATGGATTAAAGCCTCTGCCTTCAGCTCAGGTCGTGATCCCAGGGTCCTGGGATCGAGCCCCACATCGGGCTCTCTGTTCAGCGGCAAGCCTGCTTCCCCCCCCCTCTCTGCCTGCCTCTCTGCCTACTTGTGATCTCTGTCTGTCAAATAAATAAATAAAATCTTTAAAAAAAAAAAAAGAATAAATAAAATCTTAAAAAAAAAAAAAAGAAATGACGATTTCAAATAACCTTCACTCAACACTGATGTGTACTGAGTGCTGGAAGGAGGTGAGTACAAAGATGAACAGACCTTATCTGTTCTCTCTATATGCACATTCTGGTGCCTGACACCCATGTAGGCTCAAAAGCCAATCTAACAGGGGTTATAACCACGGATTAAACAGGGAGCCTTAGGCACCTGGGTGGCTCAGCGGGTTAAGCTTCTGCCTTTGGCTCAGGTCATGATTCCAGGGTCCTGGGATCAAGTCCTGCGTTGGGCTCTCTGCTCAGCGGGGAGCCTGCTTCCCTCTCACTCTCTCTCCCTGCCTCTTCGCTTACTTGTGATCTCTCTCTATCAAATAAATAAATAAGATCTTTAAACCAAGAGCCTTGAGACTATGGGAAGATTAACTCCAAATGGGGGATTCAAACGTGTGTGCAGCAACCACGTGGGGATGTCAGAGGAAGGAGGAAACAGGAGATTAGAGAATGAAGAGGAAGTTTTGAGAAATTTAAGAATGGAAGTCTGGTTGCGGCAGTCAGCCTTAACCCATGTAAACCGTGTGTCCCCTTAGTACAGTTCCTGCGTTCTCCCTGTTTATACAGGGTACAATCTAAATTGTATGACTTAAGTCTACAAAAACCTCCCCTGACATACCTTCTGGTGCTGGTCCTCTTGTCCATTCCATTCCTGTCTGAGGACTTTACTTCCAACAGACTTTCACCCCGACCTCACAACATGCCTACCACCTTGATTGTTTCCCATAAATTCTACCACAAAGCTGGAACCCTTCCCCATTCTTCTCCAGATACGCAATTTATACACTCAGCCTTTATTCAAATTATGTGTGTTTGCATGAATTACCTTTTTTTTTTTTTTTTTTTTTTTTTAACTGTAGGCCTTGTGCGTATTAAGCAGTGTGTAAGATACAAAGTTACACCAGATCAGGTCACTACTACTCAGGGAATTTATAACTCATTTAAATCCTGTCTATCCTCTGAGAAATCTTCTCTAGACCAGCCTGGCTCCTGAAATTCTGTATGTTCAGAAATGTCACTACCAGCTGCCTGGGTGGCTCAGTTGGTTAAACGTCTGCCTTGGGCTCTGGCTGTGATCCCAGGGTCCTGAGATCAAGGCCCACGTTGGGCTCCATGGCTAGCTGGGAGCCTGCTTCTCCCTCTCCTTCTGCCCTTCCCCCTGCTTGTGATCTCTCTCTGTCAAATAAATAAGTAAAATCTTAAAAAGAAAGAAATGTCAGTACCAATTACATGAATGATTTAAACTGTTTCCAACAGGACTCATTATTCTTGAAATGTTATATGAAATATTTATTATTGTTTACTTTTCATCAGTTAAATAATTTTGAACACTTTCAGAAGGAGCATCTATTTCTTTAGTAGCAATAATTAAAATATTTTCTATATTATAGTTACTTTTTAAAAAAAGATTTAATTTATTTATTTGACAGAGAGAGAGAGATCACAAGTAGGCAGAGAGGCAGAGAGAGGAGGAAGCAGGCTCCCTGCTGAGCAAAGAGCCGGATGTGGGGCTTGATCCCAGGACCCTGGGATCATGATCCTAGCTGAAGGCAGAGGCTTTAACCCACTGAGCCACCCAGGCGCCCCAAAATATTTTCTATATTATAGATGCTAGAGGTGCTCAACAAATAATTGGCACACACAAATGAGATTAATGACCACAAATATTCTATATTATAAATAGTATAAGTAAAAATCTATATATTACAAATATATAGAATAATATATATACATAAACATAATGAACCAGTTAAGATATAGTGCTTTTATCTGCATTTCTAATTTCATGAACCAGTAATTTCTTTAATGCATATATGTGTATGTATATATATGACAAAAGTCTATTTTCCTAATTAAGATTCCTTCAAAAATCCATCGTTATATAAACTATATTGTCATGAAGTTGTGTGAAAATTTGTTACTCTGCCATCAGATTTTCATAAAGCTGAAAAAGAAAAATAAATTTTCCTTAAAGTGGAAACATTATCTCAGGATAAAGAATAAGCTTTTAAATTGAATAAACATGAAAGAAATCACTACAGCTTCTTAATTACATTTATTTTGCCATTTACTTTTTAATTTTGCCATTTAAATAATGTAAGAAAACTACAGAAATTTGGAAGAAAGTAAAAGCTAGAACCAAAAAGGTCAGTATTATGGGTTGAGTGATTATTTTAATATTCCTTATAAAAATCCTATACAGTAGGTCTCAGTAAGCTCCAGTAAGACTCAGAGAAGTTAAATAACTTGCCCAAACAAGGTCCCTAAAATACAATATTTAGGGACGCCTGGGTGGCTCAGTTGGTTAAGCAGCTGCCTTCGGCTCAGGTCATGATCCCAGCGTCCTGGGATCGAGTCCCACATGGGGCTCCTTGCTCAGCAGGGAGCCTGCTTCTCCCTCTGCCTCTGCCTGCCATTCTGTCTGCCTGTGCTCACTCTCTCCCCCTCTCTCTCTCTGATAAATAAATAAAATCTCTTTAAAAAAAATAAAAAAATAAATAAAAAAAAAATAAAAAAAAATAAAACAAAAAAAAACAAAAAAAAAAACAAAAAAAAAAAATAAAATAAAATACAATATTTAAACCCAGGGGTTTGTGACATCAAAGTCACTGCTTTTTTTTTTTTTCCTCCCCACTTCCCCAAGTAGGCTCCAAGCGCAGCACAGAGCCCAACACCGGGCTTGAATTCACAACCCTGAGATCAAGGCCTGAGCTGAGATCAAGATCCAGAAGTTAATCGACTGAGCCACCCAACTGTCCCAGAGTCCAGGCTTTCCGTCTAGTAGCAGAGCAGTACAGAGAAACTTCGAGGAAGTGGTGGCATTTTACACTGAGCCTCTAGGGAGTGCTCAGTTTCCAGGGAGAGACAGGGTGAAACACTCCTGCGTAAAGAAGAAACTGTGCTAAGACGTACTGCGGAGAATATGGTGGTTGCTGTGGTTAAGTATCCCCTCGCGGGACTGGAGGCATTCATTCCCGAACAGCTGGCAGGTTGGTGGGTGATGGTAGCGGGGGATTTGCTATCAGAACCCGCTCACCCAGGGGCAGCTCACACAGATAACTGCTTACTGCAGGATGAAGGCCTAAGGCCCTTGTCTCAAGGTGGGGAAATTCTAAAGGGTCACCCAGCTCCAGAACTCTGTTATAACTGCATCTCCCCCATTTTCTGCCCAATGCTATTTCCTTTGCTCCTCGATAAACTTTCTACATGCAAGTTCCCATCTCAGGTCTATTTCCCAGGAAAGTAGGTTAAGGCAGTAAGAAATAACAACCATAAACAAACACAGTATGGTATACAACAACGATAAGAGGGAGATAAAGTTGTGCTTGGAGAAAACCTTGAATTTCATGCAAAGGAATCTAGACTTTATCCTGTGGAATACTGGCTTCCAGAGTGGCTTGAAGAATACTCAGGGGAACAAGAAGAAGATATTCATTCATTTATTTACTTATCTGAGGGAGAGAGAGAGTACAAGATAGCAAGAGCAGGGTGTGGGGTAGAGGGAGAAGCAGGCTCTTGGCTGAGCAGAGCCTGATGCAGGGCCCAGACAAGGGGCTCAACCCCAGGACTCTGGGACCAAGACCTGAGACTAAGGCAGATGCTCAACTGCCTGAGCCACCCAGGCACCCCGAAGATATTTATGTGGAGGCCAAGAAAAATCAAGGCCATCACACCTCAGGTTTAGCCTTAGCGTAAGTACAGCCATCTTAGCTCCAGCAACCATCTCAGACCCCTGTGCCCAAGGGCTGAACTTTCCCCCACCCTGCTTTAGTAAGCCCCACCCCGCTTTGGTTCCTGAGACCCCCACCCTGCTTTGGTTCCAGAGACCTCCACCCTGCTTTGGTTCTAGAGACCTCCAAAGCTTGTCAAATAACCCCTCCTGTGATTGCATCGGTGCTTGTCTTCTTGATGGTCTCTCTGACCCAAAAACTCAAGCATAACATTTATTTACTGTTACTCCTATTTTTATAAATGTCTATTCTTCTCTGTTTTATGATACAGATAACATATTAGTAAAGTAGTTCGAACACAGATACTTTGGTATGTGCTCTAATTTTTTTTAAATAGATGTGTGCAATCAAAAAGTGAAACCAGTTATTAACATTGGGAATGTCAATGAAGTTTTGTTTTAGTTTTTGTTTTTTTTCAAGATTTTATTTATTTATTTGACAGGCGGAGATCACAAGTAGGCAGAGAGGCAGGCAGAGAGAGAGGGGGAGAAGCAGGCGTAGAACTGAGCAGAGAGCCCAATGCGGGGCTCGATCTCAGGACGCTGAGATCATGACCTGAGCTGAAGGCAGAGGCTTTAACTCACTGAGCCACCCAGGTGCCCCTTGTTTTTATGTTTTTTGAGTTGAATTAGAATAGTGGGTCTCAACCTTCAACCCAGCAGAATTACCTGGGAACTACTAAACAATTAACATGACCAGACTCCACCACAAACCAATTGTGTCATTCTCTGGGTACAAACAAACATCAATATTTTCCTTTGCCCTTGATGATTCTGAAAAAGGACAACTACCTCCGTGTTGACCTCAAACTCCCTAATTAAGTTTTTCCTTCCAGCTTATCTTCCAACTCAGGCAAATGACCCAATGCGCAAAGTGTCCTCTGATGGCCATCAAAGCTACCACCTTAAGCAGTAAGAACTGCCCTGAGCCAGCAAGACCCATGTGGACTGACCCCAGGACAGTGATGGATTTGGCCTTTACCGCCCACCTGCATGTACCCACACATTTCCCTTATATAAACCTGGAAGTGTCCTCGGCACTTTGGAGACCATCTTTGAGATGCTAATCCACTGCCTTCCTGGTGTTGGCCTCACTGGAATAAATCTCTTTCTTGCTTCACTACCACCTGCTTCTCTGCCTTTGGATTTTGCCAGAGGCAAGTGATGGAACCTGGTCTGTTTGGGAACACGTCCCCCCCACCCCCACCCCTGCCCGGAGCCAGGTACTCCTGCACCCCTGCGTCCCAGCTACAATTCTAATGTTCTGGGGTTAAGAACCACTGAATCAGACCTACAATCAAGTTTGATCTGAATTAGCCAATAAAACATTATAGTTACAATTTCAAACTGTTAAAAATCCTAAAAAATCACCATCTAGTTACAGATGAATACAAGCTGAAGATTTAAGGAATGCTTTCACCTTAATATAAGGTCTGTATTGGAAATAAATGTAGTTATTCTCTCCACATTTTATGTTTACTTCCTTATAAAGCCCAGCAGTCCTGCGAGTGGAAAGAAATGAGTAACACCTATTAGGAGACCTTTCACGTTCAACCACTTTCTTATCTGCTAGAATAGGAGTGAGTTCTCAGCCTCTCAGCTTGTTTTCCGAGTTTACACAATAATAAAATACACACAATGACCCCTCTTACTCTTCCTTACCAGCTGATTATTTAATACTGATTAGCTTTGAAATGCAAATAGCCCTATCAAATAGCAAGCTACTCGCCCTTGCCGGGACTAAAGCCGTATTAGAGTGAAAGCTAAAACCATTTTAGGCAGACAATATAGTCCGGCCAAAGGCTCCTCAGAGATCTCCAATTTTTTCAGGATTATATTCAGGATATGAAATTCTTTGTACTGGCTAACACATAATATTTTCTCCTAAATGCATTAACCCTTTGCTGACCATTAGCTGAACTTTCAAAGCAAACCTAATGCTTTCAGTATTTGTGTTTAAGAATCTTATCTAGGTATTACGTTAGGACCACCACTTGTTTGTCCTAAACAGAGAGGAAAACTTTAAAGCTGCCCTCTACCTTTGAGATTACCTAATTCACCCTGTTCAGTTTACAGATAAGCGCTAAGGGCTAGCCTGCCTTTACTAGGTCGGTATTTGGGCCGGAGGAAACAGGGTTGGGTTGCTCAATGGTAAATTCCTGGTGGGGTGGAAACTGAGCTGGCACGGGCAGGCGGGTGTCAAACCAGTTGGAGTCCCTGGCTTGAAATTCAAGGCTCCAAAGGAAGAATGAGAGGCTGAGCAGGGCCTAAAATAGGATATCAAGACTACAGCTGATTTCTCAAAGCAGCAGGAAGGAATGAGGCTGTTGCCCGGTCTCTGGGCGGCACACGAAGAGCCCTTGACTGTCCCCACCCTGCCCCCCACAGAGTCAGGTGCTCAGGTCAGACTGGGCATTCCTCTGGGGCTACGGGTGCCAAGAAACCAGATTAACATCTCAGTGGGATAGCTTAGAAATGACATAGGCTTGAGGTAGAAATGCAATGCCTGCCACTCACTAGGGAAGCCCCATTCCAGTTCTTTCGCCTTAAAAATACCTACTATCATAGCCTTCTGCCTGGTGGTTGCCAGGGTCTGCGGGGAGGAGAGAATGGGGAGTTACTGTTTAACCGCTGCAGTTTCGGTTGGGAAAGATGAATAAGGTACAAACAGATGATAGTAATGGTTGCATGAGGAGCGCCTGGGTGGCTCAGTGGGTTAAAGTCTCTGCCTTCGGCTCAGGTCATGATCCAGGGTCCTGGGATCGAGCCCCACATCAGGCTCTCTGCTTAGCAGGGAGCCTGCTTCCCCCTCTCTCTCTGCCTGCCTCTCTGTCTACTTGTGATCTCTGTCTGTCAAATAAATAAATAAAATCTTAAAAAAAAAAAAGTAATGGTTGCATGACACTCTGACGGTACTTGGCTGCCACCGAACTGTGCACATAAAAAATGGTTAAAATGGTAAATATTATCTATATTTTACCACAATAATAAAAAAAACCTGCCATTAGTTCTTCACTCACCAACATGTACTTTTGAATAAATTTCTTATTGTTGTTTATTTAATTTAAAAACCTCCAAGAAATTCAGGAATTCTATGTTTGAGGAAATCATTAGCAGACTGAAAATCACTTGATATAGAGAGTCAAATCGCTGAGAAAAATCTATTTTTTTTTTTTTACATTTTGTCAGAAGCAGTTGGTAAACAAAGAACAAAAGAAATGTAAATTTCAGAGAGCTAAAGTGTTCTCACAACCCTGAATAAAAATATTAGTTCCTAATATTACTTCCCCCACTCTTTCCCAAAAAGATTTTTAAAAATAAGTAAATAAATAGCAAGGAACTGTCTTGTAAGTATTCAAAACTTGCAAAAGAAGGGGGGGGAGGGCTACTTTTTTGTATTTCTTGCTGGGTGTCATTTAATTGTCATTTTACAGCCAAGGAAACTGAGGATTAGAGAGGTTAAGTATTTTGCCCAAAGTCACACAGTTAGGAAGAACAAGGTCCAGACTAGAATCTAAAGCAATCAAACTCCAACTCCTCACTGTTACCAATTGGTTCTTCACATGCAGATGTATGTCTTGCTTCAAGCTATGTGATAATCATAAATAATGCACTAGGGATTCGGGCAAGGCAACTGACGTTGAGTAATGCCCCAGACAACTGAACTAAATTGCTTCTGAATAGTGGGAGAGTCCTCATGAAGCACTCCATCTGGAACCTCCCTCTAAAAGCAGGCCATGAATAAAACCCTCCCACCACAGCAGTGGAAGCAAAGGAAACCATGTGCAGAGAGCAAGAGACTCACTACATACACAGAGCTGGCTGGAGCAAATAGAAACAAGTATCAAGAACAATCAGCACGTCCTGGGTGTAAACTGAGTGTTTCAGCTTGAACCTTGAACAGCTGTACACAGACAGCATTTATACAGTTTCTATTTCCTGCCCCCAGCCCCGTTCCAGGAAGTTCCCAGCCTGGCGTGAAACTATGATACAACCCAGGGTGAAGACTGGTATGAGAGTTTCAAAAGGACCAGCAGGTGGATGAGAGCCAGATAGAGAGAGCAAGTAGAGAGCTGCTTATCTTACTTTCAGCTAAAGGCTTTTCCAACACCCTACTGCAGAAGGGTTGAGTCAACCCTTTGTGACTAGACATAGTCTAATAACTTCATTCCGCATATATTTACAATTAGGTGAGCCAGGCTTCGGGTAGAACTATGGGCAACAGCAGCCATAAATTTATATTTCCCCAGATCTGCTTTTATTTCTTTGGGAAGTCCAGTTTTCTCATATCCTCCAGAATTCGTCTAAGGGGAATGGGAGACTATTCTTCCATAAGCAATTGGTCAAGTTCTTGGGACCCTGTTTCTCCTCTCCTTCTCCACTTTACTGCCCGTATTAGACAGGACTCTGGTCACTCCCCATCTGCTGAATGGCAGCAGTGATGCCGGTGTTTGCTGAAGGTGCTGTCATTGCTACTGAGTGTGCAGCTGAGGGCCCGACATCTGGATGTAGAAGACAACATTTTGCTTTGCCCGATCTATGAAGTCAGAGGGCCTGGCTTCAAATTCAACTCTGCCACTTATCAGGCATATTAATATGAATGGGTGTCTGTGCATTTAACAAATGGGAATTTTAACAGCCCTTACCTGATTGAATTGTGATGTGATGCACATAAAGCCTTTAGTTAACATTACTGAGTGCTTATTAGAAACTGTCTCAGTCTGTTCAGGCTGCTGCTCTAACAGAACATCATCGATGGGGTGGCTTATAAACAACACAAAATTACTTCTCACAGTTCTTGGGGCTGGGAAGCCCAAGATCAAGGTGCTGGCAGATTCAGGATCTAGTGAGAGCCTGTTTCCTGCTTCATAGAATGCCATCCTCTCATTGTGCCCTCGCGAGCTGGAAAGGGCAAGCGAGCTCTCTGGGGTCTCTTTTAGAAAGGCATTAGTCCTATTTCGTGAGAGGCTCTGCTCTGATGACCTAATCTCCTCCAAAACGACCCGCTTTCCTGTACCATCACGTTGGGGTTTAGGATGTCAACAAAGGAATTTTGAGAGGACAGAAGCATTCAGTCTATAGCTTGAGCTAAACAAGGTACTAAGATTGTTTTTACTGGTAAGAAGCAAGGGGAAAATGCTGCTTTCTGCACTCCATACAGTAAGTAGCTCTGCCCCCTTTTTACCTTCATCTTGAAGAAGAGAACCCAAAAATGAAAGAAAAGTTTTATTCAAAGATCTGATTTAAAAAAATATCCCTGAACTGAAACAAAAACTGAATCTCCAGGAAAAAGAAAAAAATCACCTCTAAGAAAATCCGATATAGAACATTCAACTCCCAAACTAAAGAGCTTCAAAAATAAAGATTTTTTTCTAGCCATCTAGGTTTTATAGGTAAACTACTAGCAAGGGAAGGAATTCAGGCTGCTTTCTAACTTCTCTATGGTAATTAATACTCAACACCAGAAGGAAAAGAACAGTATTAGCCAGCTTCCAAGATGATCTTGCATGATCCCCATCTCCTGGTGTGCAAACTCTTGTGTAGTCCACTCTCTCACCTTAGCCGGGTTGGACTGTGTGACCAATAGAATCCTGCAGAGTTAGTGGTATGTCACTTCAAAGACTGGGTTATAAAAAGGCACTACGGCTTCAGTCCTGGTTGTACTCTCACCTTCTCTTGGGTAGCGCATTCTGGGGTAGGTTATGCAAAGGTGAAGGCACAGAGGAACTGATGTCGAGTGCTACCAGTCAGGGAACAACCATATGAGAGAGCCATCTTGGAAGTAGATGTAGGACCTGTGAACCCTTGAGATGACGCAGCTTGAACATATTATCAGGAGCCATAACGACCCAGCCAAGCCACTCTCGGATTCCTGACACTCAGAGACTGCACACCACAACAAAGGTGTGTTGTAAAGAGCTCAAATTTTGAGTGACTTGTTACACAGCCACAGATCATTAAAACAATCCCCAAAAAGAGAAGTAAAGTGTGACCCAAGAATAATCGATTCAGAGAAGACAGTATTCAAAAATAGAAGTATCAGAGGGGGGCCTGGCTGGCTTAATCCGTGGAGCAGGCGACCCTTGATCTCGGGGTTGTGAGTTTGAGCCCCACTTGGGTATAGAGATTACTGAAAAATAAAGTCTTAAAATTTTTTTGAATTAAAAACAAGGAACAAAGTAACAGGTAGATATTGTCGTAAGTCAAAAACATTAGGCAACACAACACCTGTTAAAACAACTACTTGGTAAGAAAAGTTAGCCAATTATGAGACTCAAGCAAGGAGCTCAGAAACAAGAGAAACCGGTGAAGAAAATGACAGTGAGAACTGGCTCTGTTAAAATGGAGAAATGACACTAAGTCACTATGGAAATTTTGCTAGACTGGACAATAAACGTTAAAAATCATGAAATGTATAACTATGATAATAATAGCCTAAATAAACAACACTGGGAGGATTCACAGGAGTGCTAAGGTTTTTGATCTTCTCTGAGCAAGATGCTAATTACTGTCAGCTAAAATATAAAGATTTTATTAAAAAATAAGCACAATTCCAACCTCGTTATATTTTTCGTAAGTCCTTTTCACAAGTCTTTTAAAAATATTACCTCTCTAAGTACCTGGCTGGCTCAGTTGGTTAAGTGTCTGCCTTCAGCTCAGCTCCTGCGATTGAGCCCCTGCTCCAGCTTCCTGCTCAGTGGGGAGCCTGCTTCTCCCTCTCCCTCTGCCCAGCTTGTGCTCTTTCTCTTGCTCCATCTCAAATCAATAAACAAAATCTTAAAAAAGAAAAATATTAACTCTTGTTGTGAAGAGCTATGTCCTGATGCCCAATTTCAACAATTCCTTTAGTTTCACTTGTTTCGTTTTTTTATATTGCATACCTGAAGTAAATGCTGCTTAGAAATGGGACTTAACATTATCTCTCTTCTTTTGCTGAAAAACATCATACTAGTTCACCTACTGTGAACTTCTGGTTCAGGACAGACTTGCAGGGCCAACTTCTCCCAGTCCTGCTTCCCCTTCTGCCTGAGGGTCAAGCCAGAGTCTAGCTCCCACAGTCTCATTTCAGGGGCCTCGCTGCATCACTGGCACCTGGGCCTCAGATGGTACTACCCAGTCCAAATCTATGAATCTACCTGAAACCATCCTTGGGTAGAAAACTTGGGGGCAAGGATTAGGGCAATTTGTCTCCCTTTTCGGAAGACCTGTGGGCTCCTGATGTAAATGTTTTCCTTCTACTTCTCAGTTCAAGAGCTGGCTTTAAACTAAACACCTCTTTTTACCTTTCTCCTATAGTCAGTCCATGCCTTCTAGGATACACAAGGTATAATGATCTGTTCAAAGATGGTCTTCCATCTTTATCCATACAAAGACAGAATGGCAACATCTTTTGCATAAAAAGAGGAAAGAAATATTCATGTAATCCTCCCATGGCATAAATTTGACAGATTGTCCTATTAGACAAATCAATAAAAGCTTATATTTATATACTTGTAATTCAGCGGAATGCAGTCAAACACTTTAAACAGCGCTGAGAATTATCATAGTAATGTGATACGCTAGCAATCTAATACATTTTAACTAGTGGTGTTTCAGGAGAATATGTATCTCTATTGTTTGTCAAGAGTATTCCCTTGGTAGTTTAATAGTGGTAATTCTTGATTAATCCTGGTGTTACATGTTGAACGCTTGTCATAATGTCACCACAGAAAGGCAACCATAATGTGTACATCTTTCCAGAGGAGGATAAAATTTCTTCATGCTTTTAAAACTTTTAAATTATTATTATTTTTTAAGATTTTATTTATTCATTTGCGAGAAAGAGAGCACAAGCAAGGGGAGAGGCAGAGGGAGAGGAAGAAGCAGACTCTCTGCGGAGCTGGGAGCCTAACATGGGGCTCCGATCCCAGGATCTGGAAATCATGACCTGATCGAAGGCAGACGCTTAACTATCTGAGCCACCCAGGTGCCCCATCTTCACACTTTTAGGGAAGATAAAATGAGTCTGTATTTTTATTTCTTTTATATGCAGATAGCATATGTAAAGAGGACATTTTTACTGCTTAGGATACAGACTCTATGCAATCACACTGTAGAAAACTTTAAAAAAAAACCTTTATTATTTTTATTACCTCTATTTTGTCTGATTAGAGAATTAATATTCACTACAGAAAACTTGGAATATATAGAAAAGCATAAAGAGAAAAACTAATAACCCATACTTCTTCAGCCAGATTTAAGCCTGTTCACATTTTTTTAACTTTATTTATTTATTTTTTTAGTAATCTCTACACCCATCATGGAGCTTGAACTTATGACCCCAAAATCAGAAGTTGCAGGCTTTTCTGACTGAGCCAACCAGGCACCCCAAACCTGTTAATATTTTAATGTAAGATCTATCAGTATTTTTAAAAAATATATGTATATACCATTTATTTCAAAACCTGAATTCTTTGCACACATTTAATTTTATATTTTGATGTCTTCACATACCATACTGTAATTTTTTTCATCCTATTCAGTATTCTTCTGTGATGTTTTTTAATGGCTGGAGAACCTATACTCTGTTTAACCAAACTCCTATTTCAGATATTTTAAGTTATTTTTTGTGTTTTACTATTATTTACTTCAAGCAATTTCTAGAAGTAGAATTTTATGGCAAAAGTATCTAGGGGCGCCTGGGTGGCTCAGTGGGTTAAAGCCTCTGCCTTTAGCTCAGTTCATGATCCCAGTGTCCTAGGATCAAGCCCCGCATTGGGCTCTCTGCTCAGCGGGGAGCCTGCTTCCTCCTCTCTCTCTGCCTGCCTCTCTGCCTACTTGTGATCCATCTGTCAAATAAATAAACAAAATCTTAAAAAAAAAGAAAGTGTCTATAAATGCTGCAGGCTCATGGTACCTACCTACTGCAAACTGCACAAGCCACTGTCCCTTCCCCTACCCCACAGTAACACTAAACTTCACTCGTGCACTCACTAGAAATGTATGCAAAGGCCTATTTCCAGCACCTTTTTATCATGGGGTGTGACGTTTTTAGTATAGCCATTTTCTTTAATTCCCAGTGAAGGATATTTTTTTCCCCTCATATTGCATTGCCTCCTGTGTACTTTATTTTATAACTAGGGTATTCAAATTCCTTAAAGATTTTTTCTTTGAAAACAATTAAATATTAAGGTAATTAGCCTTGTCATGTATTTGCAAACATTCTTCCAGTTTATCATTTTCCCTTTTAATTCTGTTTGACATATTTTGACATACAGATGTTTTAAATTATTTATGTTGTCAATCTTATCAATCATTTCCCTTATGCTTTCTTCCTTTGCTTTTATGTAATTACACAGGAGTGTTCACTCAGTGAAAATTCATCCAGCATACTTATGATTTGCATACTTTTTTTGTATGCATATTTCAATAAAATTTATCAAAAATAAGTCAAAAGTAAAGGTCTTTGAATTGAATTAAATTTCTAGCCCCTAAATATGTATAGGCACATGTACACACACATACACACACATATATATTCCTTTAGTTATTTTATTCATTTTTAAAAATTCTTTAATCCATTTGGGTATGTTGTTATAAGTGAACAAAATATATTATTCCAAACTGTCAGCTAGTTTTAGCAAAATAAAGTTCCTCTGACTATGGATAGATTAATACCTTTTGCCCCCCCAAAACTCAGCATCAACATTTGCAAAATGAGTAAGATGGACTGAGCTCTTTGCTTCTCTCTGTGTCTACCTCTGATGAAGTTATATAAATGTTAAATAAAAATCAATAGTGACTTAAAGCCATTAAGGGGGGAGAACACTGAATCTAAATATACCAACCGGGCACTTCATCTAACAAGTCCGGGCAGACATGAATAAACAACCTATTAAATGGCAACTGTGTTCATACAAGCAAAGTTCAACATATTAAAAAAAAAAAAAAAAGATGATGAAAATGAAGTACAAAAGCTGTTTCTTCCAGACTTGTAAATAGTCTGGAGAAGAAATTACCAGAAGCAGCAAATCTAGCCATATCCAGAGCTGAGCGCCCTCTTCCACCTTCTGTAATGGGAGATCCATTTGGCCCCATTGTTCCTGCACATCCATATAACCCTCCATCACCTCCTGATATTGATCTTGGAAGCTTTACAGACATTGACCTAGTTAGGTACAGACTCAAAATTGAATTACCATTTTCATGTTCATAAAAGTCAATTATCATTTGCCCCTGAGCTCTTCAGGAATTGACACATTCAGTGAGTAAATTTTGGTATTGAAGAATTTTTCTTTTTTTAAGGATTCTAATACCAGAAACTGGACCTAATTGGGTTAGCATAGTAACAAACAAAAGCTAATTCTATTCATTATTACTGAATCACCATTCTTTCTAATGGTTCTCATAGTCTCCTCTTTGGAGAAGCATATGTTGCCATCTCCTAGCCTAGCAACTATATTCTAGAATCTTTAGCTCTTGCCGTCACTGTCATGACCCCCTACTGCCAACTAGAGTAGGAAATTCGTGGAGGCACCTATGTTTCCTCACGATTATGAGGACCACCACCCACCACAGTAACCTGAGGTACTCTCTTAATTCTTTGGTCTTTAGAACATAGGGTTTCATGAAATCAGAATATATCCCCTGTGATTCAACATCCAAGTGCTCCTGGAATTCTGGATATTAATGTTCATTAAAGGCTCATAACAGCTATTAACATTATTGACAAGAAAATCCATGTGCATTGCTAAGGGCAGGGGTCAGTAATGAGTTGTACTTTTTACTTACTATCAGGCACAGACTGCCATTATCAATTAATATTTGTTTTCTGTCTCTTTAATCTCAGGACATTTGCCTGGGGCACCTGGGTGGCTCAGCTGGTTAAGCCCCAACTCCTGATTTCAGTTCAGGTCATGATCTCAAGGTCATGAGACTGAGCCCCACGTCCTGGCTCTGTGCTCAGCAAGGAGTCGACTTGAGATTCACTCCCTTTGTCACTCCTCCTGCTTGAGCTCTCTTTCTCAAATAAATAAAATAATCTTCAAAAAAAAATTCTAGGGGTGCCTGGGTGGCTCAGTGGGTTAAAGACTGCCTTCAGCTCAGGTCATGATCCCAGGGACCTGGGATTGAGCCCCACCTCGGGCTCTCTGCTCAGCGGGGAGCCTGCTTCCCCAGGCCCACCCCCACCACCTGCCTCTCTGCCTACTTGTGATCTCTGTCTGTCAAATAAATAAATAAATAAAATCTTAAAAAAAAATTCTAGTATGCCTGGTTTGTACGTCTGCTTGTACCTCATTTTGAGTAAGGGAAGTCAGGAGTGAAAAAATGAAAACTGCCTTCCACCTTAATACTGACCATTCAAACACAGTCATGCCATTTTGACTGTGTTACACTCCAGATATCTTATAATGAATTTTATTTTCTACTAAATCAAGGCCTGATTTACTCCAAGGCTAAATCTTCTCCAGGAGCACAGAAACCTGTCTTCTTGCCTGAAAACTATAATGGCATCTATCACACATTCATTAGAAAAAAAGAGAGCATTTAAAATCTATTAATTTTTGAATAGGTAATACATTCATATAGCATGACTTTTGAAAGACATAAAAGGATATAGAGTAAAAACTTAGTTTTCCTCCTATTTTCTCTTAGCCACCCAAAAATCCTCCTCAGAAGGAATAACTATTATTAGTTTTTTTATTTATCTTTCCAGGAATAATGATCATATGCATACACACATATATTTCACACAAATGGTGGTATATGCTAGATACAGTTTTATATCTTTTCTTCAATTAACAAAATATCCTTGATACAGTTATTTAATGAAGAACAAAATATTAGGGCAACCTGGGTGGCTCAGTCAGTTAAGTGTCTGCCTTCGGCTCAGGTCATGATCGCAGGGTCCTGGGACTGAGCCTCCCATGGGGCTCTCTGCTCAGCAGGGAACCTGCTTCTCCCTCTCTCACTCCCCCTGCTTGTGTTCCCTCTATTGCTGTGCCTCTCTCTGTCAAATAAATAAATAGAATATAAATAAATAAATAGAATATAAATAAACAAATAAAACTGTGATTGCTAAAATCCACATGTAGAAAGCACCTACCAAAATTAAGCAGACCCAAAGGAGTTGACTCATGCTGTGGTCATCTGAACCTCCGGATTCAGTTATGGGGCAGAACTAAGGACAGGCAAGTGAGGCACTCATCTCAGGAACAAAATTTAAAGAGATGTGAAAAAAAGAAAACCTGTCATTTAAAAAAAAAAAAAAAGTATTTTAAAACACATTTTTTAAAATCAAAATTAATATAAAAAAACCCATGATCAAAAAAAATATTGACTTTTAAAATAAAAATAGGATCCTGCTGTGCACTTACATCACCTACCTCACTTGCCCCCCTTTAATCCCAGCTCTGAGACACCTTGGTTATGAGAGCAGATAAATTCTATAAATTTTTTCTTTTCCCATCCAGGTAAATTTTAGGTCTGTCATTTCCAACCGAGAGAGCTCTATCTACTACACTACTTCACAACATCATCACAGCAGTGCATGATTTAATGCATGTATAGCACTTAGCAAGAACTTGATGCACATGTAAATATTGGTTGTTTAGGCTGCTGTTATTCTCACTGAAATGTCACCACCCCTCCCCTACAACTTTGAAATATTCCAAACTCCCACACAAATTTTTGCAGATATCTTCAAAATTATAAAAACAGTCCTATCTCCATGAGTCCCGGGGAACAACCCCAGGTGTTGGGCTCTGAATCCCCCACAACATGGGTTCCCAGGTCAAGCTGCCCACTAGCTGCTCTCGGCAGATGATCAAGTATGGCAGGGAAACAAAGGCAGGCTCATTCGTCACTAGTGACTTTGGCTTGAGGACTCCTCATTGGAGGCCTTGCCTGAAACATTTAGAACTGCTCTGCAGTCTAAGCCTCTTCCCAGCCTCCATTCCTTCCTTTCCTCTCTCCTTCACAGGTGTCAGAAGGGTGTTGTGATCTGAAGCTCTCTCAGCAACTCTATTCCCTCTCTCTCCATTTATCCCCAAAGGCATTTCCCCCAGGAAATTTCATGTACTTCTAATCCTGTCTTGACATCGGCTTCTTGAAGGACCTGAACTAACACAGGTCATAATCATCTTTTCGTTCCTGTGTGCACTTCTCTCCCAAAATGACTCAGACCATGTAGAACTACCAGCCTGTTAAAAAAAAAAAAACAGACACAGAGAGACAGACAGACACACACACAGAACCCAAGACCAAAACTTCTTGGGCAGCAAGTTAGTCTTACAGACTTGGCAGTATTCCTTAGGGGAAGCTGGGCTGTGGTGAAAATCACCAGAACCACAAGCCTGGCCAATAGGCAAGAAGCTCAATCATGGACAACAGTTTCTCCTCTTCACCCACCTCCCCAATTCTTTTGGGGGGGGGGCATCATTTATTTATTTAAATTACTTAAGAAATAGAAATGATCCCAGTATTTTCTTGCTTTATTTTCTGAAACACCTATATTCTTGCCACTCCAAAATTGGAGTTTGGGGCACAAAAACCACAGTTCTCCTTCCCCACTATTCCTCACTATTCCCAGTGATTCAGGCAACCACATAAGAACCATGTAAATCAAAGATGTTGCCACCACATACTCTATTTTGAATTCATAGGTCCTCTTGGAAAATAAACAAAGGAAAATAATTCTCGGGCCTTTACGAGTTGCTTTATGATATCTACATTGACCAGCTTCTGTTTAAGAGAGAGGCTCTGTCTCGGTAACAGACCAGACTGCTGCCTGTCTTGACCCATAACATGGGCAAGAACCAAAAACTTTCACACTACATCCCCACCAGGGAGTTACCAGGCATTTTTTAAGACATAACTCAGTCATAAGAGCTATCCGGTGACTCTAATCCACCACAATGAGAGAAAGTATTCAGGTCAAAATATAGAAGGTCAATGCCATGCCAGAAATCTTGATAAGCCAAAACCAGTAAGCCAAAAAGCCTCCTTCTCAAAGCGGAGCAGGCATGGGGGACTATGATGTTTTTTTGATATTGCTTTTGTTCCAAGGTCATGATGACATCATGGTAATTATGGCTACTGTTTCAATACTGGTTAATTTTCCTAGCTATTGTTAATCTCTCCCACAACCATTAACACTCCTGCGCTAGAAATTGATAACAGTTACTGCTTCTGGAGGAATTCGAGATGACTGGCAGGCCATAAGGAAAATATATATATATATATATTTATATCCTTTACTTAAACTGAAACCATACAATCGCATTACCCACTCAACAAACAAACAAAATATAAAATAAAACAGACTGTTTGAATTTTAGATGGCCTTACCAGAATCAAATCAAAGTTTGTAATTCACCTAATTAGGGAAGATACTTCTCTTAGGCTGTTCAAGCTGCTATAACAAAAATACCACAGATTGGGTGTCTGAAACAACAAACATTTCTCACAGTTCTGAAGACTGGAAAATCCAAGAAACAGGCACTGGCAAATTCAGTTCCTGGCAAGGAACTGCTTCATGGATAGTCTTCTTCCCACTGTGTATTCCACATGGTGGAAGACGCTAAGGAACTATAGGATGGGGTGCTTTGGTGTCTCAGTGGGTTAAGCCTCTGCCTTCGGCTCAAGTCATGATCCCAGGGTTCTGGGATTGAGCCCTGCATTAGGCTCTCTGCTCCAGGAAGCCTGCTTCTCTCCCTCTCCCTCTGCTTCTCCACCCCACTAACCCCCCACCCCTACCCCCGGGGCTTTTTCTCTCTCTATTTCTCTGAAATAAATAAATACATATTAGATACATAATTTTTTTTTAAAAAAAAGGAACTCTAGAGTGTCTTTTATGAAGGCACTAATTCTATTCATGATGGCTCAACCCTCATGACCTATTATTTCCCAAGGGCCCACCACCAAATACCATCACATCAGGAGTTAGGATTCAACATAAGAAATTTGAATGTCACATTCAATCTCCAGCGATACTATTCTTCACAACACTTTTACAATGGTTTAGTTATACCACCTGCCCCAAGAACACCTGGACTTCTCTCCTTCACATCCCTGAACCCTAATAATGTCACCCATTCCTCCATCAAGAACATGGTATTTCAATACAACTATGGAATCTTTTTCATAATACTTTCTTCCACAAGGCTGTCTAAGACTGGTAACTCCCTAACTGGCCTCGACCAACCTGTACTCATTTTCCAGCAAAATGGGACAAGGTCAAAATTTCCCATAGATCTCGAAAGACAGTGGCTCGTTGGCACTTCAGGTGTTAACTTTAAATTCTAATAAATTGAATACAAAATCATATATATGTGCACTTACTGTTTTCTCTAGTGTGAGAATCTATAACTTTAATCATATTGTCCATGTAGTTAGTAGATAACCAAAAAAACTTGGGAATCATGTAGCAGATGTTTTGATGCCAGGCATAGATTTACTCAGCATTTACTCTTCCCATATTTCCTGTGGGGAAAAAATCAGTGACTGAGTGATGATCCTGTCTGAGGGCCTTCCCAATGGCATGAGTGTGCTGGACCCCTGAAGGACAGATGGAGAATGCTGGGGAGTTAATACCCCAGGCACAGCCTCCAGCCAACAACAGATGGGAGTTGGTAAATAAACACCCAGCTCCTTATCCTCAGATGGGAGAACTCAAAGACTTAATCTGTATAATCTACCAGGATCTCCCACTGGGATTGATCCATTGGATCATTCTGCTCATCAACATACCTTCTGTTGGCTTTTTTCCATGGTTGTCTCACTTCCCTATTTCCTCACTTGTGTTTCCTGAAATCATATTCTAAATAAAAACTTGCACTCACATCTGTACCTCAGGGTCAGCCCAACTCAAACCACTACTCTACTGGTCCAATATAGATCATCCATTCTGGCTATCACTTGGTTCATCTATACTCTAACCAACCAATAAAATCAGAATGCTTGCTAAATGGGTCAAGTTCTATATTCCTCTTTGGAAACCAGCTATATTTCACTGATTCCCCCCGTAATGATTACATTAGACCCTCGTCAACAAAAAACATCCTGGAATGCAAGGATTTCACTAGACAAGGAAAAGCTTTATTGCCATGCAGCTTGCAAACCAGGGGAAGGACAACCTTCAGCTGCAAACTGAAAGTACACTCAAAAGGGGAAGGATTAGGCTCAGGGTTAAATGGGCAAAAATTGCAAGTTCTGTGCCCTTTATGACTTAAGTCCCAAACTGCAAGTATCATGAATGGAGTAATGAGGATAGAGTTCATTATTCCTGGTAGCACTTTCAGGATGTGGCAGGCGTTTGAGAGCATGACAGGATGTGTTGCAGAAGTCTTTTTGCAAATTTTGCTGAATTTTGTGCAAGCTTGCCACCTTAGGTTGTGCTGACTAGTTTTGTTCCACATGGTCATTCAACCTGTTTAAAAATTTTGTCTGTCCGTTGTATTGTCTAATTATTGGGGTCTTTTGTTCTAACCTGACTTTGTATTTAACCTCATTACATTCCATATCGCACTAGAGGTAGCTGATGGAGAAAATACAATATTCTTCCTAAAATCTTAGGCTTCTGTATCTAGCACCACACCACATATGATCATCTCAACAGATGCAGAAAAAGCATTTGACAAAATTCAACACCCTTTCATGATAAAAACCCTCCACAAAACTGGGGATAGAAGGAAACATCCTCATCTGATAAAGAACATCTATGAAAAACTCAGAGTTAACATATTTAATGGTAAGACATATTTAATGTTTTAACATATTTAATGGTAAGAGACTGATTATTTTCCCCCTAGGCATCAGAAACAAGAGAATTATTTCCACTCACGAATTCTGTTGTAGTAGAGGTTCTAGCCATGAAAATTAGAGAAGAAAAAGGAGTAGTACCTAGATTGTAAAGTAAGCAGTGAAACTATCTCTTTTTCCAGATGACATGATCTTGTATATATGAAATCCCAAGGAATCCACTAAACAAACAAACAAAAGACAGCAACTACTACAACTAATAAATGAGTTCAACAATGTTGCAGAATATAAAACCAACATACAAAAATCAGTTGTATTTCTATATCCTAGCATCTTTGACCTTTGGACAATATTTCTGAGCCACTGGTTCCTCAATCAGAAAATGAAATTAAGAAATCAATTCTATTTATAACAACATCAAATATAATAAATTTAACAAAGAAATTTAACACTTTTATCACCCTGAGAACTATAAACATTGTAGAAAGAAATGAAAGACCTAAATAAATGGAAGGACACCCCATGTTTATGGGCCAAAAGACTTAATAATAAGATGGCAACATTTCCCAAATTGATTTACAGTTTCAATGTAATCCTTGTCAGAATTCCAGCTAGTTTTTTAGAAGAAAATGAGAAGCTGAATTTTTTAAATGCATAAGGAAATGCAAGGAACCTAGAATATCCAACCTAATCTTGAATAAAAGAACAAAGTTAGAAGACTCAGACTTCCTGATTTCAAATTTATTAGAGCTATAGTATATAAGATAATATGATATTGGCATAGATATGCCTTTATTAGAAAAAAATGTAAAAAGATAGACTTATAGATCAATGGATTCGAAAAGAGCCCAGAAATAAACCTTTACATTTTATGGTCAATTGATTTATTTTTATTTTTTCAAGATTTTATTTATTTATTTGACAGAGAGAGAGAGAGAGAGAGAGCGCACAAGCAGGGGGAGCAGCAGAAGGAGAGGGAGGAGCAGACTCCCAGCTGAGCAAGGAGCCTGACATGGGGCTTGATCCCAGGACCCTGGCGTCAAGACCTGAGCTGAAGGCAGACAACTGACTGAGCCACCCAGGCACCCATGGTCAATTGCTTTTCAACAAGGTGCCAAAAAAATTATATGAGGCATAAATGGTGTTAACACACTGGATATCCATATGCAAAAGAATGAGGTTGGCTCATAAACCTAAGTGAAAGAGTTAAATCTTAAAACCCTTAGAAGAAAACGTAGGAGTAAATCTTAACGAGCTTGGATTAGGCTTGGATTTGGCATGGGGCTTCTAAAACACAGCACCATAAACACAGGGAGAAAAGAAAATCCTCAGCAGCCCTTTGGGGCCTGAGGGGAAAATGAAAAGGGTGTGAAAAGGAGCTGACCTAGGACACCAGGAGGCCAAATGTTTATTTCCTCATGCTGTTGGAGATTATAACCTACTTTAGTTTATTCGTTTTTCAACTTGAATTGAGACCCTTTTTCTTGCTGCCTTTACTGGGTTTTCCACCTTGATAGAGTAACTGGAATCTTAGTACCCCTCGAAGAAGGTAGCCCCTGGAATCTGCAGGCATGTCTTTGGGCAGATGGTTTTTTGCAGTTCTGCAGACCAAACCTAATTACCCATTTTGAATTGTCATCTGAGTTTCTATTTGAGTTGCCAATGTTTGTCCATTTGATTCTTCTCCTGTCCATTAAGCAATTTTAGTGCATGAAAGAGCATCTAAAAGAATGTCAGGAAACCAGCAGCCGTTTGTTGAGAGCCATATGGGATATCCTGGCACTAGTCACCAGAAGTCCATTTCTTTCCTTAATCAAGCAAGTAGGAAATATATACTATTGTAATAAAAAACTCAAAAAAGATATGGCCTACCACATCTGCAGAACAGTCTGCAAAATTCCTATCATGTTAATAGAGGCCAACATACGTACTGAATGCAATTCTACTTGGTCAAGAAGGAATATACTTAATCTCTATCAGAAATTACAGAAAACTAAAATACCGTGAATTGGAGCTAATAGTTTTTGAATAAATAATTATTAAATCAAATATGTTTAAACATTCTTTCCTCAGTTTTCTTTTTTAAAAAAATTTCTTAAAAGATTTTATTTATTGATTAGAGAGAGGGAGAGAAAGAGCGAGCACAGGCAGAGGCAGAGGGAGAAGCAGGCTCCCCACCGAGCAAGGAGCCCGATGTGGGACTCGATCCCAGGATGCTGGGATCATGACCTGAGCCGAAGGCAGCTGCTCAACCAACTGAGCCACCCAGGCGTCCCACTTTCCTCAGTTTTCTTAAGTTTCTACAAAGGGTCAAATTCCACCCTAACTCCCAGAGCTACATAGCATCTCTTGTCAAATGTGAGATTTGTCTGATTCAACAACATAACAGAAATTACTCTCCTTCCAGTGATACTCCCTATATTCCCCTCTTGTTTAGCAATAGCAACAGAAGGGAAATCAAATAAATCAATCAGCCAAAGTTTATTTTTTTTTACATGCAATAAAGTGTTCGTAAAAGTGAAATCATAATGTTCAGTGACAAGAATGCTTTTTAATGTTGGAGCTTCTTCAATCTTTTAAGTGCTTTTGAATCAGGAATGAGTAACGGACTTTTTAAACATATAAAAGTAGGGGCAGGTAAGATTACCTTGATAGCAAGTAACCATCTACACAATAGTAAAATTCTTCCTCTATTGAAAATTTACAAGTTTCCCAGTCCTTTAGAGCTTGAGTTTTAAATTGGGATATGTTCGCACTACTAGCGATCTGAAATTAGAAACATCCAATGTACCTGTGAAAGGCTGTCCTAGACAGGGAGTCACCTGGTAGCCCAAAGAATACCCTTTCCTCGCCCACTGCCACTGCCCCTGTGGACCCCCTCCGTTTCATCCTCCTTCTCTTCTTCACCATTGATTAGCAGAATGCATGGCTGATAAAGGTTCTGCTCCCCAATTTTTTTTAAAAGATGATTTCTTTACTTTTTAGGTTTTTTAAATGTTAATCTCTACTCTCAAGATTAAGAATCACACGTTCTGACTGAGCCAGCAAGTCACCCCTTCTGTTCCCCAATTTAAATGTGTGTATGGGGGAGTGGTTCTAGACCATGAAACAATTCTCCAACACCAGCAGGTGTCCTACAATTCAACCGAATTCTGACTTGCTCTACCCAGAGACTGCATCAGATTCCATAGGTTGAGGGCTCAGTTCTACACTCTTCCCCCACCTTATCATCTATTCTCTGACCAATAGCTATAGATTGGGGGCTCCAATAACTTTCTCCTTGGGCTTAATTTACTAGCATGGACCTCTGACACCAGGTATTGAGTCTAGGTTGTCATCTGTGCTTCTGACTGGACAGCTATAGACCAGAGGTTCCCACAACTCCCTCTTTGGGTTCGATTAATTTGCTAGAGCTGCTCACAGAACTCAGGAAACCCATGTATCTACTCGAGTAGGAGTATATTACAAAAGATATTAAAGGATAGAGATCAATAGGCAGATGAAGAGATACAGAGGGCGAGGGCACAAACAAAGGGGTCATTGTGGAACTAGGGGCCCGGCATGGTAGCCCATGGAAGCGTTCTGGTTAACCAATAAAGCAGCTCTCTGATCCTACCTTTTGGATTTTTATGAAGGTCATTACATAGGCATGACTGACTGAATCACTGGCCACTAGTGATTGAGTCAACACCCAGCTCCTCTCCCCTCCCCCAAAATCAGAGGGTGGAACTGAAAACTCAGGTTAGTTCTCTTGGCAATCAATGAACCCCCCCCAAAGTTAGGGAATTTCCAAAAATTATCTCATTAACAAACCTAGTGGTGATGGAAAGGGGTTGGTTATGAATAACAAAACATCATTTCATCTTTATGGCTCTGTAGCATTTCCGTGAACCAAAAAGACCAAATATTCTAACAAAAGAAGTTCCCATTGCTCTCATTGCTCTAGAAATTCCAAGAGTTTTGGCAGCTATGGGCCAGGAACTATACGTGAAGATCAAATATATATGAGAAATATTTCTCATATATATGAGATTTTGCAACATATATATGAGAAATATTTCTCATATATATTTTGTCATTCACATGAACAAAATACATATTTTTTAAAGCTTTTATTCACTTGACAGAGAGAGGGAGAGAGAGAGTATGCACAAGCAGGGAGAGCAGCAGGCAGGAGAGGGAGAAGCAGGGTTCCCAATACAATGTGGAGCTTGACCTTAGAACTGTGGGATCATGACCTGAGCTTAACTGCTTAACTGACTGAGCCATCTAGGTGCCCCTAAATTTGGTCATTTGGGAAATAAAGACATTTTATCTTTTTTTTCCAAATGACCAAATACATATATATGTATATATGTATGTGTGTATATATATATATCACACATCTTATAAATCACATTGTCACAGCTGATACCTTCCCAAACTTATTAGTAAGGTTGCCAAAGTTATCTGGGATCTGTGGTCCAAGATTTCTTTCTTGTTGATTCAGTACACCTGCTACTCACTCACTCTTTCAACTCTAACCAGGGTCCTTTATTCCAATTTTCCATAGTATCTCCACCAGCATCTATCAATGCTAGATCACTGAATAATCTACCAATTCTCCCCTTCACTTCTTGGATACTCCCTTCTCCCTAAAACTATAAACAATATTAGTTCTGTACCCTAAATATATACAACTTGCCCTTCAACACTCTGTGCTCCATTGTTCCTGGGAAAAGAATAAGGTTTAGCAAAGAAGTCTTGGCTCCCAATCTCTGTCTGATGGACAGAAGTTGCTTTACTGGAGTGCAGAGCAAGCCTTGTGAAGGCAAGTCCCTAAAGAAACATTCTTATGAAGGATATTTCATCATGTTGTCAGGAAGACCATAGGCTACAGGTGTTTGTCTGCTTCCTTGGGAAATACACATTTACAACATGGCTGCTATGAGATTTGCAACTGATACAAAAAACAAACTAATTCCTCAAAGGAGTGTAATCTAGGTTCCAAAATCTGGCTCTCTAGCCAGGTCGTCTCTCTTTCTGGCATCTTCACTTCGATGTCCCCTAGGTGCCAAAAACCTAACATTTATACTCCACTAAACCTGCTTGTCCTCTATTCCCTATTTAGTTAAGAGCACCCTTATCCACTGATTGCCCAAACCTAGAAACGTGAGCTGGCTTTGTTTCCTGTTCTTCACAGCCCACATCTAACTGGGCTCAAATCCTCCTAGTCCTGTCTCTAAAATGTCAACTATTCCTTCACCATAGCTGGAGTTCAGACCCCATCGGTTTTTATTGTAACTATGACAATAACTGTCATATCAATTGTCATGTCAATGATCTCCTCCCTTGTTTCTTTCTACTCTCTTCAAAGTACAAAGATCTAGCTTTGTACTGCCTCTAGAATTTCTTTCCAAAACAAAGACAGAACTATGAAAAGCCCTCTTTATTTTTTTTATTGTGTTATGTTAGTCAATATAAAATAAATACATATTTAGTTTTTGAAGCAGTGTTCCAAGATTCACTGTTTATGTACAACACCCAGTGCTCCTCGCAATACATCCCCTCCTTTATACCCACCACTGGCTCACCCATCCCCCCACCCCCTCCTCTCTAAAACCCTATTTCAGAGTCCACAGTCTCTCAGGGTTCATCTCCCCCCTCCAATTTCCCTGATTCACTTTCCCTTTCCTTCTCCTAATGTCCTCCATGTTATTCCTTATGTTCCACAAATAAGTGAAACCATATAATTGACTTTCTCTGTTTGACTTATTTCACTCAGCATAACCTCCTCCAGTCCTGTCCATGTTGATGCAAAAGTTGCGTATTCATCCTTTCTGATGGTTGAGTACTACTGAAAGGCCCTCTTTAAAACACAACAAAATAACAACAAACAACACATACACACACCCACCTCTTGGATTGCTCTTCCTGCTAAATCAGAAAAATCTAACTTCAAAAGAAGAGAGATTATTGCCTACTGGGTGTTACACTCAAGCAACTGGTTAGTACATTTCGGGCTTCTGCCAGCAGGAATTCCTCAAGTCTCACACGTGAGCACTTCTGTAAGGCCTGGGAAGAGACAACCTGAATACAGCTGTTCTTCTATCAGTCTTCATCCTCAGGTGTCCTTATAGTCAGCCCCTCCTGAGCACTCAGATTAACATGTGAAGATGACTGGAAGCCAAAGAGAAATAGAGAAGTGCATTTTCTCAAGTTCAGGTGGGGACTCTTGCTAAGAAAAAGTCCATGGGCTTTCTGTCTAATCTCAGACTTCCAAAGACCAAAGAAAAATTCTGTTTCAAATTGCGGTAGCTCCCCCTAATCACGTTTCTAATGAGCACCTGACTTTTCTCCATTTTCCTAATTGGGCTCTTGTCATCGTACTAGTTTAATAATTTTAGCTTGAATGAAGTTGTTGAGGCATTCTAAGTATTTTCCTATTCAAATACTAGAATAATCGTCTATTTTTTTAATTAAAGATTTCATTTATTTATTTGACAGAGAGAGAGAGACACAGGGGGAGAGGGAACACAAGCAGGGGGAGTGGGAGAGGGAGAAGCAGGATTCCCATTGAGCAGGGAGCCCAATGTGGGGCTTGATCCCAGGACCCTGGAATCATGACCTGACCTGAAGGCAGATGCTTAATGACTGAGCTAGCCTCCAAGGTGCCCCTAAATATTAGAAAAATAGTTTAGAATGCCAATTATTTCCTTACTGATTATAATTCGAAACCAAAGTTTCAGGATCTGGGTTCAAATTCTGAAAGAACACTTCTCCTAAAATCTAAAGTAATTCAGTCACCAAACATATTTGAGCCCATATTTAGCACAAGCACTAAAACTAAGTGTTGGGGCTAAAATAGTTCAGAAGAAACGGACATGTTCCCTGTGCTCATGGAGCCTACAGCTGCATGAGTGGGATAAGTATCAATCAATCAATCAAATAATTGACACATTTAAGTATACAATCTTAACTATGGCAGGTGCTCTAAAGGGGCGGTGCTTGGTACTTTGGGAAACTATTTTTCTGGAATTTCATTTAATCAGGGGGTCTTTTTAGGAGGAGACACTTAACTCTAAAATGGGAATGATGACTAGGAGTACTTGATAGGTCAGATGTTCTGGTCACAGTGACAGTATCGCAGAGTGGCTACAGCTATGGGAGGGGTCTAGGAAGGGTAGGGATAAGGAGATGCACTTGAAGAAGGAAGTAAGTTCTAAAATCTTCATAGTTGAGAAGTATTATCTCTAAAAAAAGGAAGTATTATCTTTATCATAAATACAACTGAAATCCTTGTAGAACTTACCTTTATGGGGATGGAATGTTAAGATCTAATCGAAGAAAGGGGGACTTACCTGAATTCTATGTCTGACTCCTGAAACACCTTGTTAACACGTTCATGCCTCCATGACTCTAGTTTCTTTATCTCAGTAATCAGTGTACCTCAAAGCATGTCATCTCAAGTTTTGTAGTGATATTTTAAGGAACAATGAGTCATAATTGCTGAGTTCTTTGAACTCCTTGGATGAAAGATGTTATATGGTCTATAAATGTAAAGCATTGCTATTATCTATCAGACAGAAAGCTGTCTCCAGCCAAAAAGAAACCAGCAAAATACAAAGTATGAGTCTCTGTCCACTTCTGTCAGAGTTAAATATAGAATCTGGGTATAAATTAAATAGGCTTAATGCTGGGTAAGCTCAGCATCTTTGATCTAAAATGCCCAGAGCATTGGGCAAACATTAAGTCATCTGTTCTCAAAATGCCCCAGGTGCATGTCATAAACACCAGCCATTAGACTTCTTCCTAGGATTACGATAGAGTTCACAAAGTTTAATTTTCTTCCCAAAGGTCGCTAGCAAGGTTAGTGTAAAATCCCAGAAAGAGGGACGCCTGGGTGGCTCAGTTTGTTAAGTGGCTGCCTTCGGCTCAGGTCATGATCCCAGCGTCCTGGGATCGAGTCCCGCATCGGGCTCCTTGCTTGGCGGGGAGCCTGCTTCTCCCTCTGCCTCTGCCTGCCACTCTGTCTGCCTGTGCTTGCTCTCGCTTCTCTCTCTATGACAAATAAATAAATAAAATCTTTAAAAAAAAAAAATTAAAAAAAAAATCCCAGAAAGAGGATATAAGCTCCTGATTTATTCTGCCAGTCCTACTTATTTTTACCCAAACAAGCAAACAAACATAAACACGTCAAAGCCAAAATATAAACTACAGAACATGGAGATGAAGAAAGAGCTTAAATAAAACAAGCAACATATTTTTATTCTTAGGTAAATATTGTATCTCTTTCTTATCTTTAGTACAGGACAAATTTAGTACTTGGTGGATTGCTTTGGCATAGAAAAAGTAGAGAAAAGGGACTGAAAATGAAGACATTTTAAGGGACTTTCGGCAAGAGGTGAAAAGAGACAGGGGTGGGGCAGCTGAGTGGCTCAGTTGGTTAAATGTCTGTCTTCAGCTCAGGTCGTGATCCCAGGGGCCTGGGATCAAGTCCTGTATCAGGCTCCCTGCTCAGTGGGAAGCCTGCTTCTCCCTCACCTCCCTGTGGGTGCTTTCCCTCTCTTACTCTCTCTTTCAAATAAATAAATAAAATCTTAAAAAAAAAAAAAAAAGCTTAAAAAAAAAAAAAAGAGAGAGAGGGACAGGGATGAGAGGAAAATGTGTAAGTTCACCCTTTTCCATTAAACCTTTACTATTATTGGTACAAAACAGCAAACAGGGGAATTGTGAGGGAGAGACAAGCAATGCTCAGATCCAGTTTATCTAGGGTCTTTTTTTTTTTTTTTTTTAAAGATTTTACTTATTTATTTGACTGAGATCATAAGTAGGCAGAGAGGCAGGAAGAGAGGGGGAAGCAGGCTCCCTGCTGAGCAGAGAACCCGATGTGGGGCTCGATCCCAGGACCGAGACCACGATGACCCGAGCGGAAGGCAGAGGCTTTAACCCGCTCAGCCACCCAGGCACCCCTATCCAGGGTCTTTAAAAATATTCTCATTTCTTTTTAAAATCAGATGAAATAATGCCACAATCCAGGCTGGATTAAATGTCTTTATACCAGCAGAGTTGTAAAAGATAATTTTATTGTTATTTTTTAAATTCTTTTTTATTTTAAGTTTTTATTTAAATTCTAGTTACTATATATGGTAAAATTGGTTTCAGGTGTAGAAAAGCCAATTTTAATGATCTTTTGTGGTGGGAGGGACCCACAAAGACAAAAATAAAAAAGTGCACCCAGGGTCCCTGATGGTCAGATTGTGGCCCTGGAAACTTGGATATTTTGAGGAAAACCTGCTGAGGAAATGCTTGACAAGGATTTGTTTACTCCACCCGGACAGCAGAGAATCCTGCAGAAGCAACTAAATAGAATGTTTTTCGAGTGATTCAACAAACTGACAGGAGAGAGCTAAATGAAAAACCCTGGGGGGCTATCAACACAGGAAGACGTGGTTTGATTTCTTCCTATAGCCCGCCATCTATAGAGCCAGGAATGTTGTTTTATTTAAAAGGACTAATGAAGATTTGAGAATGATGAGCCTCCTCTGAGCATTTATAATGACTAGTATCCTCTCATGCTGGTTTCTGATCCCAATTTATATGAACTGTGTCATTTGGGAACTTAATCCCCCAAATTATTTTTAAAGTCTTCCTGTATTGGTAGTGCCCCTGGATCCTGGCAGAAGTTAATACAAACTTTCTCTCAAGGAAAATTCTTAAAGGTCTCAAATACTTCACACAGAGAAAGTTCCACAAAATGCACTTGCAATTAAAAAATAATCATAAAACATGAAGAGGGAAACCTAATGTTAAGAACCTGTATAAAGGGCAAAACAGAAAATATGAGGGGTGCCTGGGTGGCTTTGTTGACTGAATGACTAAATACTGGTTTCAGCTCAGGTCATGATCTCAGGGTCCTGGGATCAAATCCTAGGGGAACTCTGCACAAAGCCAGAAATGAGCTTGGAATTCTGCCTCTGCCTCTGCCCCTCCCCTGGCTCGCATAAGCAGTCACTCACTCTCTTAAATAAATAAATCAGGGTTTGATAGCATCAGGCTTATCTGAGAACGGATGAGGGGAACCAAAACAGGGTGATTGGTTCAAAGTTAGTTTAAGAAAAAGTTAAAAACTGAGATTCCCACCTTCACCCCTTCTGCTAGCTGGCCCAAGATTGGGTGAGTAAAACTGGATCTTTGGACCAGATATCAAACAGATATACTAAACTGTAGTTATATATGAAAGTTGATGCCCTTCGTGCTATTCCAGTCATCCTTCTAGAAAGCTGGCCCAGGGGTACCTGGTGGGCTCAGTGAGGGGCATGCGACTCTGGATCTCAGAGTTGTGAGATGAAGCCTCACGTTGGGCCTGGGGCCAGTTTTAATTAAAAAAGAGAAAAAAGGGGCACCTGGGTGGCTCAGTGGGTTAAAGCCTCTGCCTTCTGCTCAGGTTATGATCCCAGGGTCCTGGGATTGAGCCCCACATTGGGCTCTCTGCTCAGCAGGGAGCCTGCTTCCCCCTTTCTCTGGGCCTGCCTCTCTGCCTACTTGTGATCTCTGTCTGTCAAATAAATAAATGAAATCTTAAAAAAAAAATGTAAAAAAAAAAAAAGAAAAAAGGTGGCCCACCATGTGTTTACACTCAAGTGCTAGATAGCAGGTTGGTTGGTTTGTTTGTTTCTAAAAGTAGGGGCACCTGGGTGTCTCAGGCAGTTAATTGTCTGACTGTGACTCAGGTCATAATCTCAGGGTCCTAGGATCAAGTCCTGCAAAAGGCTCCCTGCTCAGCAAGGAGTCTGCTTCTTCCTTTTCTTCTGCCTGCCCCCCGCCCCAACCACTTGTGCACATTCATGACCTCTCTCACTCTCTCAAATAAAATCTCTAAAAAGAAAAGCAATTATACTGGTGATCGCCTGTGACTAACCCAATCGCCAGCAAGCCCAGAACTTTCAACATGCTTCTTTTTCTCAGCCCAATTTTAACCTTTGAGCAGAAAATAACGAACTAGCAGAAATCGGAGGAAAGCAAATAGTATGAAGTGACAGAGATGAAAACAAAGAAACAATCAGAACAAATAGAAACTGCTCTTGGATAAAAAAGCTAAAAGGCCATCAATAAAATCTTCAGTTTTGGCCTGTATAAACTATTCATTTTTTAAAATATTTTATTTTATTTTTTTTAAGATTTTATTTACTTGACAGAGAGAGATCACAAGTAGGCAGAGAGGCAGGCAGAGAGAGGGGGAAGCAGGCTCCCCACTGAGCAGAGTCCAGTGCCTGGCTTGATCCCAGGACTCTTAGATCATGACCTGAGCCCAAGGCAGAGGCTAAACCATGAGCCACCCAGGCGCCCCTAAGATTTTATTTTTAAGTAATTTCTACACGCAATGTGGGGACTGAACGTACAACGCTGAAATCAAGTCGCCAACTCCACTGACTGAGTCAGCCAGGCACGCCTAAACTTAGCACTTTTGTGTATTCATTCTGGAATCACATTATTAGCGATAAAGGATAATTGGAAGGAAGGCAGACAGGGACAAAGTGCCACCCCCACAACCAAGACGAAGCCACCCTTAAGATTTTTACACCATCCTGGAAGATGCCCTCCAACCTATTCCATGTGCTAGATGACAAAAACCTGATTGGATGACAGGCAAAGGAAGGGTTAGATTAAACAGCCCTCCAACAAACCCATAAAATTCCCTAGATAGAACCCCAATGGTAACCCTCTCCAAGCCCCTTCTTCCTCGGGAGCCTTGTATTATCACTCAGTAAATTTTGCTTTGCTGCCCACCACTCTTTCTGGTCTACCTCTTCAGTCTTCAAAGTGGCGTGACCAAGAACCATGGGCTCTGGTGGAGAAAAAAAATCCTCTAATATTAGGAATCTAAAAAAATTCTAGGTCACTGCCTGAGAGTTGATTCCAAATATTATATACAAGGCATAAAACTAAAGTACTTATAAATTCATTTGCACAGGGGTAAATGGATGACTTTAATGGTATTAACCCATGAAACCCATGCTCTTGGTATTGTAAGTAGAATACATTGTGAGAAACTTTCTTCTTCCCTTTCCTTACTTTTAAGTAGTCTCCATGCCCAACATGGGGCTTGAACTCATGACTCCAAGATCAAGAGTCACATGCTCTACTGCCTAAGCCAGGCAGGCACCCCAGAAACTGTCATTTCTTAAGAACAGCATTATCATTTTCCAGAAAGTATAAAAATCAGCAGCGTCACCTATGAAAAAAAGTTTCCTGCTTTACATGCCTTTATATGCCAGGCTGTGAAGAAGTAAAAATCCTTTAATTTTTAAGAATTCTTAAGAAGAGGTCAATCTCTGAATGTGATCACAAGATTTTAATCATCTCTTGGTGTATGAGCAAATCCATTACTGCTGAGAAATCCTTCTAAGAACAAATGCTATATTAACCATTGTTGTTTGTGTCTCTAAGAGTATCATCACCTTCCTGACAGACCAAGAATCACCTTTCTGCTGGTTTAGAAGCTATACAATGTGGAGTGCTTGGTGCTTTACTAAGATAGGACAATTCATTTAAAGGCTGTGCACTACTGTTAGTTTGGTTTAAAAATATCAATCAACTTGCAGGATCCAGAATTAATGGGATTATTTCATTACAGCTTTCAGGAGACTTAATTTCCAAGCTAACTATAGTCACAAAGGCTTTTTAAGGTATCATTAAGGAGTTTCAGTAATTTGCATAATTTTAGCTGCTGTTTATACAAAATAATGTAGTTGCAAACCAAAATCTAAAGATGACTCCATTTATTTTTTTTCATTTTTCCCCCAGCTTTAATAAACCAAAATCTAACTTTAATATAATTACTTTCCCGAAGAAGATAAATTGCTCCTTTCAAAGTTACTTAAATCTTGGAGATGATACAGTTGGAAAAATTTGTGTTCGGTAATCTAATGAAGTATAAAACATTAATTTTGTAAAATTTACATTTTTAAAAGTATATCCTAAAGAGATATACCAAGATGCAATGATTTGTTATTGTATACATATTAAACGCTTTTTAGTAATATGTCAATATACCAATATATGAATTGAATATATTCAGTTCAACAGATACTAGAGAACCTACTAAAGTTGGATTCCAAGAGTGACAAAGATGAATAATGTGCCTTTTTGGCCTTCCAGAAATGTTGAGAGTAAGGTAAGTGATTGATAGGTATGAAAATGCCTACCACAGAAGGAAGCAAAAGCTAAGGATTGCAAAAAAAAAGTACTACAAGCAAAGGGATTAAGATAAAAATCCTTTTGAATAATTTCAAAAGATTTCCTCTAGTAAGTGGTTGAGATAACCCACGAAGGTTGAGTTTAATTTCTCCTAGAGGAGACACTTACAATAAATGTGTGCTGCTTTTAAGTGATTAATAGTAGAAAAATATTATGTAACAGATATGAATAACTTTAATACTTACTTTTGTCTAATTTCATGAAATATAATGTGTTGAGTAAAAATTTAAGTTCTAAATATTTTATACTTTCAGTTATATCCAGGAGAATTTTTGTTTCCTTAATAGGAAATACCTAGCATTACTCTGGACCCTCCTTAGATCAGTCAGGATTCCATTGGAGACAAGTTAAATCAGGATTCCTGGAGTGGGAGTTCAGATACTGGTATTTTGCAAAAGTCCTCTAGATAATTTTAATATTTTAGAAAGATTTTATTTTAAGTAATCTCTATACCCAAGATGGGGCTCAAACTCCCACCCAGATATCAACAGTCCGACCTCCACTGACTGAGCCAACAAGGCACCCCTGTAGGTAATTTTAAGGTGCGGTCAGGATAGCAGACCACCAGGCTAAATTCCATTTGAGAGACTTTGGTCTTACTAATAACCGATTTACTTTCCTTTGTTGGTTCAGTAAATAACAAGAATATTCCCAATAACACTCTTTTATTAGCTACCACTCAACTGAGTATTTACTCTGAGCCAGGCACAGTGCCAAACATTCTTTTGTGCATTATCTTATCTAGTTTTCATAGCAAGGTGTATTTCCAAATTACTTGCCCAGTTAACTGTCCCATTCCGGGACCCAAGAACTTACCCACTGCACCACACTGCTTCTCTCCTCTAATTCACTCCTGATATGGAACTGTCGAGAACACCAAAGTCTATCAGCAGTTATAAATAAATGTTATCTGCAAAGAGCGACCAAGAATGCAAATGACACAAGAACGAGTATGGAGGATACCAGGAAGTGACACTGTAGGCTGATCAGGCGATCCAAAATCTCTAGTTCCCAGGTCCTCCCAACACCTCTTCCAGCCTTCAACCACCCACCTTTAAAGCTCACTGGTCCTTGATGGCCAATGTTAGGGCGAAAATAACCTTTGACTACAAAGGGTCAAAAAGCCAGCCCAGGCATTTCCCAAACCCGAAGCCGCAGTCTAGGGGTTCAGTCATTACTGGTGATGGGGAAAAGCCTTCTGGAGGCTTCCACAGCAGCCCACCGACTTCCTGAAAAGGGAGGAAATGCGGGGCGGGGGGCATGGAGCGGAGGAGGCGCTGATCAGTTCGCTTTCCCCAGAGCCTTAGGTGGGAGACCTCGCAGCAAACCGCCGAAGGTGGGACGCTTGGCTGGAAACTAAGCACCCACCCCCACCCCGCATTCTCTACTACCGCGCGGGGAGAGCCGGGTGAGTGCCCGCCAGGCCACCCGTATTCGCCGCGCTTCAGGATCCCAGGGCTGGCGGGCGAGTATTGTCCCGTGCCGCACCCTGGAGCAAGGGCGCGACCGCGGTGTCAGTTGTTTGGGGAGAGGGGCTGGCCCGACCCTAGTGCACAAACCCGGATTTGACTGAAGGCACTGAAGCAGGGACCCTGGCTCTTGCTTGGGGCGAAGGGCTGCCCGCTCACCGCAACGCGGAGCGCAGCTGGCGCGGGAAGCTTCCTACTCGGGAGGATCCCTAGGGCAGCCCGCGCTGGTTGCCGTGGCAACCCCACGCTCCTGGCGGAGCCGGCGCGCGCCGCGGGGCTCAGTCACTACCGGAAGTGACGTGTTTCACCTGCCAAGCGAGGGTGGGGTGGGACGGGGGTGCTGAGGTGCCGCCGCCGCCAGCCAGTCGGGAGCGCGCAGGCACCGGCTGACGGAGACCCCGGGTGAGAGCCGCCTACCTCCAGTCACCGCCCACGGCCGGGCCGCCACCATGGCGCTTCTGCTGCGCTTGGTCCTCCTGTGCGGAGTCGCGGGTGAGTAGGGGGCAATTTGGTTCCAAGGGTTCCTATTGCCGGCACCGCCCTGGGGCGCTCTCTGCCTGCGGCCACCCGGGAACAATGAGGCGTGGGGGAGGGGACGGGGGCGATTTGGGGGCGCTGCGGCAGTGGTGGCTGTGCGGGCGGTATTGCACCGGGGTGGTTTTGCGGAGCCGGGCGTGCGAGCCGGGAAGGTGGAACGCCTCGGAGTGGAGCCGTGCGGGGGCGTGAGATGCGGGGGCGGGGGGGGGGGGGGGGGGGAGGGGGGACCGCCCCCCGGGGGGGGGGGCGTGGGTGGAGGGGCTCCCGGGGCGCGGGTGGGTGGGCGCGGCGTGCCGGGTGCGCCCGGCGTCTTTCCCGGACCATTCTTCGCTGCGGGTGCGAGCTTTGCTTTATGCGCTCTTGCCCTTTCTCTTGTTCGCTCGTGTCGAGTCCGCGCGGGGTTACTCGGTTTCAGGAGCCTAGGGCTGCGAGTTCCCAGGTGTTGAGCGGTCCAGGCGGGGAGGCTGGATTACAAACGCCATGATTAAATAGACACTGAGCTTTCCAGTGCCGCCGTGCGTCCAAGCGATCTCTAGGAAAGAGGCGCTGAAGGAACAGTAGCGTGAGCATTCCTGGTCTCCTAGAAGAGGCGAGCCCAAGCACGAGATGAACAGTCGTCGCTTGAGCCTTCTTCATCTCGGGAAGAGGCGAGCCCAAGCCCGAGCTGTTAACTAGACGGGGGCTCGACGGAGTAGCCGGTTGGAAATCCAGACTAGGTTCCTGCAGAAATGCAGTCGTATAATTGCTGCATTCCCGGAGCGAAGTGCAAAGAGGAAATCGTAAGCTCGGTTTGCGTTTATGATGAGTTAATTCATTTCGAAGATAAGAGGGGATGACTTACACAGGGTAATTCCTGAAGGTTTCGCCAAGTACATTTTTTGACTGCGCCTCTCTCAGGAGGGGAAAAAATAGGCATTTAAAAAATGTGTGGACCATTAGAAGGCACAATCATTTGACGCTTTAAAAAACTGATCAGGTTTCATGGCAGTGTTTTAACTAACTGATCTTGTTTGTCAGGATAGGCATAGGTCACGTTTAGAACCAAATGGCTATTTTTAAAAATCCAACGGTGCGACCCTCAGGAGGCACACTTTGTGTAGTCTCTGGAAGGGCTTTTTTTTTTTTTTTTTTTTTTTTTAAGTGTTGGAGAGGAGCGGGTGGCCCTTTTTGTTGGGATGGCTCTCTGCTTCCTGTTGAAATGTTAATTCCATTGTTGGGTGCCACATCTGTGAGCATTACTCATGGGATCAACATTCTATTAACAAGTCTAATCTTCAATATATAGCACCACCTCCACCTTTTTGATACATATCATTTAGACTTGGGTGAAATTTCCAAAGTAATGCTTCTGGAAAGGACGAAGGGTCAGTAACCAGTTTACATGGTACATTCCCACCTTTGTTTTGTCAAAGACTAAACTGAAGTTGAAGTGGGTAATGCATCTTCTCTCTGGGAAAAATATTTTAAGCTACATCTAGAGCAGAAAAGTGGAATAACACATGTAGAGGATCACCCCCCACCCAATGCCAACCCCCACCCTGGGGATTTCCAGATAATTGTGTGGATTTCATTTTTTTCTGGACACCTCACTTTGTTAGGAGCAATCTCAACAGGATATTTTTGATACAGAGTCATTCTACTCATAAACGGTATACTAAGATAGTGAACTTCTCATAAAAGCACTGTTGTCTTTAGCTTAACAACTATTTTTAGGTACAGTTTTCCAGCTTAGGGAACAACTCAAAAAGCTATGTAATTGATCTATGGCTTTGAGTAGTTCTTCAGATAACTCTTGCCATTTTAGGCATTCATTCCTATGAATTTGATTTGAGTGGTAACATGATTGACTTCTACATTTGGCAAAACAAAGTGGAGGAGACTTACATATTAAAAAGTGCAGTGCTATTTTTTCTCTAGATCTGTTTCCATATGGGTTGTAAAGAGTTTTGTCATATATTCTGGTTGCTAGTGGAAGCCCTTTTGATGTATTTTATTACCTGTCCAGTATCAAGTCACACTACCAGTAGCAAAAGTGGCTGTAGTAGAACAGCTGTAGCAATGGTAGTAATATTAGAGCCTTGAGGGAACAGTTATTAAATGCCAGGGCACTGGTAAGGGCTTTATATATACTCCATCTACCTAGCAGTCCTGGAGGGTATGTATTGTAATGATCCCTGTTGCACATGTGAGGAAACTGAGGTGCAGAGTAGTTATATAACTTAATTTGCTAAGGTCACAGATTTCCTCCTTAATCCTTGCTCTTACCATTTGCTATTTTTGCCTCTGAAACAGCCATTTTCCTCTTTGATTACCTCTAATTGACCTCCTAAATTTCTATCACTGGTTATCTGTCATGTAGTAAGAACCTGCTGTTGGTTTGACTATGTGCCAAATACTGAAGACTTTCATTTTAGCCCTTTATTTTCTTAATCTTAGTTCATACTCTCAGACACTATTACAATAACACAGGGAACCAGGGCTTAGGCGGGTGTTACAAACTCATGTGGCCCGTGTATCAGCATCAGCATCACCTGAGGATCTTGTTAAAGTTTGGGGTGCTGTTGTTTCTCACACACTGTCAGCATGAGTGAAGCTAGCCTCTGCCTTCAGCTCAGGTCATGATCCCAGGGTCCTGGGATCGAGCCCCGCATCTGGTTCTCTGCTCAGCTGGGAGCCTGCTTCCTCCTCTCTCTCCCTGCCTGCCTCTCTCACTAGTTGGAATCTCTGTCTATCAAATAAATAAATAAAATCTTTAAAAAAAAAGTACTTGTCTTCCCACTACTTGTTAGCCATTTGATGGTTGCAGGCCTCTGTCCTTTCTGTGCGCCTCAGTTGCTTTGTGTGTCAAGAATACGGTTCCTACTGGGGCGCCTGGGTGGCTCAGTGGGTTAAGCTGCTGCCTTCGGCTCAGGTCATGATCTCAGGGTCCTGGGATTGAGACTGCATCAGGCTTTCTGCTCAGCAGGGAGCCTGCCCCCCCCCCCCACCTCTTTGCCTACTTGTGATCTCTCTCTGTCAAATAAATAAATGAAATCTTAAAAAAAAAAAGGTTGAATCTGAATACAGATGCAACACTTTAGGAAATCTTTTAGACATACATCATAATTCATGATTTCTTTTTTTTTTTTTTAAGATTTTATTTATTTATTTGACAGAGAGAAATCACAAGTAGATGGAGAGGCAGGCAGAGAGAGAGAGAGAGAGGGACGCAGGCTCCCTGCTGAGCAGGGAGCCCGATGCGGGACTCGATCCCAGGACCCTAAGATCATGACCTGAGCCGAAGGCAGCAGCTTAACCCACTGAGCCACCCAGGCACCCAATGATTTCTTAAGCTTATTTTCCTCTCTGCTCAGCAGGGAGCCTGCTTCCCTCTCTCTCTGCCTGTCTCTCTGCCTACTTGTGATCTCTCTCTGTCAAATAAATAAAATAAAATCTTAAAAAAAAAAAAAAAGAATAGGGTTCCTACCATCTCAGAGTCATTACGGAGCAGAGTGAAATGTTTTATCATTTTGCTTGCCTGGAGTCTTCCTTTGTGTAAAAAATAATAAAGATTAAATGTGAACTTGATCCCCTCCATATACCTCTCTTACGGTCTACATTTTTTCCATTATACCAACCACCTAAAAAAAAGTTGCCCCCCCTCCAAGGGAAGCCACTTTATAATGGCTTCTTACCGTATTTCTTGTGCGGTGTCCATCAGTTACTCAGTTTATCTCCTTGCACGAGGGGCATTGAGGGGCATTACTTGTGTTCTTATTATAGTCCCAGTGTTAGCTTATGGTATGTGGCAGAGAGCAAATGTCTTATGACTGAAGGTTTGCAGCTTTTTAATCACTAGGCCCCTGTATGTGCTGTAGCTCTCATCAGTTCCAGCTCTCCGGTCCTTGGTAGTGGTCATTACAGTTGCCTTGTCTCATTCTTTGTTAGTCTAAAGAAGTTCTAAGCTTTTGCTTTATCTTTGATCTCATTGTTCTCTTCCACTTCAGTTGCCAGAGAGAACAGGAACCCTTTGGCAAATCCATTCATCTCTTCGGAGCTCCTTGATACCTGTTTTGGTTCTTTGCACCCTGCTAACCTGCTCTTCATCGAATTCATAGTAGGTCCCTTAAATACCAGCCTTCCCCATGATTTGTCCCATAGTCTTCTTCTCTCAATCTTAAATGTGGGTGGACTCATTTATCCGTTACTATAACCTCCAAATAGTTGTTCATGACTTAAAAGTAGTGCCAGCTCAGCCCACCTCTGCTTTGAATCCTGCGCCACTATTTCCAACTGCCTGACATTCACATTCATCTGAATGCACTTTAGTACCTCAGAACCTGCATGTCTGGAGCCAAATTCATCCATTAATTAATTGATTACATGATTTAATCATTCAGGTATTTATTGCTTACTATGTTCTGTGCTGTGCTAGGTACCCTTACAGTAGTATAGAACTTCGCAAGGCGCAAATTTTGATAGGACACATCCAGCAGGTGATACAGGTTTTGTAAAGGCACGGAGATCTGAAAGGGTAGAATGTGTCTTGGGAGGTGAGAAATTCAGTTCATTAAAGCACCTAACCAGCACTTCTCAAACTTTTGATGGTATCTGAATCATTCTCGTAAGATAGTTGGGTGAGGCCCGAGATTCTGCTTTTTAGCAAGTTCCTCATCATGTCACTGCTGACCACACTCTGGGTGAGTGAGGCTCCAAGGCTGTGCCAAGAGCTTAGTAGGAGATGAAAGATGATTGACATTTGTCAAGTTATACTACTCTCCGTGGTGGCACTGAGAAGCTTGTGGAGCCATTAAAGAAGTGAGATTATATGCTGAGATTATTCGCTTAAATGATGAACTCTGCAGCAGTCCTGGAGGCAGGTGGAAACAATGGGTCTAACACTAACACAGGAAGCTATCTAGGATGGTGTACACAGAAGCAGCCCCTATGGAAAAACAGTGGTGTTGGGCCTCCTCTCTGATCTAAAAAGTTGTTTTGAGAGAAATGAACTGAAGCCTGATACCTGGTTAGTTGCAAGAAATTAGTTGGAGAGAAGCAGTAGGATTCCTGGCTTTGAGTGAATGGGAAGTCACTGAACTACAGAGGAAAAAAAGAGGAACGTTTTAGAGGAAACAACCAGCAAGTTTGAGTTTGGACAGGTGGTGTTCGAGGCATCTGAGGGGAATGGAAGTATAAAAAAAAAAGTGTCTTGTAGGAAAATTGAAACAAAGGTCAGGATCTTGGGAAAGACAGATTGGTGGTAGAGAATTGAGAATCGCTGCTGAGAAGTACCATCTGTGTTGGGTTAGCCAGGACAAGCTAGTGGGACTAGGAGAGGTGATGCAAGGTGACATTGGAGCACACCATCTAGTAAGTACACAGCAGGTGAACAGTGGGAAGTGTTGTGGGGGATGTAAGACAACCGTGGGAGGAGGGTGTCCCAGAAACTGGTGCAAAAATGAAGTCAATAGGACTTACGATTAGGAAATTACTGGGAACATTCAGGAAGTTCTGGATTCCACAGGGAAGATGGTTTCCGTAGTGAGTGAAGCTAGATTTTCATAGATTAAAAAGAGCGGGCATCGGGTAAGTAAAGAAAGAAAAACATACTAGCATTTGCAGTTGGGTTGATAGTGAAGCGTTGCATATATGACTTTCATCCCAAGGTACAGTAGCAGACCGAGAGGATAAAGGTAGAAGCCAGCAGAGAGGGACTCCTGTAACTTACAGCCGCCAGACCTAGAACCTTACTTTTCATTTTTCTTCGTGTACCCAGTATCCTCCTTGTACCTTAAATGTTGGGGTTCCTCAAGTTATGGCTTCAGTTAGCATTTAGGTCTTGACAGCTTCCAGTCTATTTCTAGTCTGTCTACCAAGCTTCTCCCCATCATTCGAAACCCCCACTTAGCATCCCCTGCTTAGACTTCCCACAGGCACCTCCAGTTGAACCTGTCTACGTGAGCACTGCTCCCGCTCCCATTAGGTGGCTTTTTCAGCCATCAAAATGCCCAGGCAGAAATACGGGCACCCTACCTTCCTATTCCTCTCATCGGCTTACATCCATCAGTTTCCGAGTCGCTTGTATCCCTCCAGCCACCACCTAGAGCCCGGGTTGTGCCAGCAGCTCTTAAGATGGTTGAAATAGCTTTGTTGGCATCTGGTAAGTGAATTTTCCCTGCTCTGAACATATTACATTACTGGAGCGTGTTCTAACAGTTATCAAGTGGGCCTTTATTATAATTGTTTTTCCTCAACAGGCTGTACATTTCATGATGTGTCAGGGCTTATCTGTTTATTCCTTATTTTGTTCGCAGTGTGTGCACAGTGCCTGTTAATGATATAAATGGGGAAAGTGTTCCAGACAGGAATTGATGTATATTGACTTGAGGAAAAGACCCAGAGGGAAAGAGCATTTGAAGGTCAAGACTAGGTATATCACAACAACAACAACAAAAAAGAATAGGTACATTATGGAAGAGGTGAGCAGGGCTGGGCTCAGTATTCTGCCCAGACCAGCTTGGTGTTTGGTGTTTGTGTCAGCTTTGCTCTGCATTCAGTAATGGAGTGCATTCGTGTTACAGTCAGTCTCATTTTAATTTCCTGTCGCAGCCTGTTCTCCTAGTCCCCTTGTTTCTGTCTGTCCTCTCTTATGTACAAATCATTATCAGGTGTAATTAAATAAAGGCAAGAGTTGTTGCTGGGAACTTTTAATTTGGTTCATTTGTTCATTCAGTGGCCAGCAGGGAATGGATGTGGACTTTAAAATGATAAAGTAACCCAGACATAATTAAAAATTATCTAAGGAAAATGAACTTATGACTTTATCCTATTGTTTTTCATCCACTTATTTTTTTTTTTTTAAAGAAAACTAATATTCTAGAATAATTGTTAGATTGGTATTGGAATTAGACTGGTTTCTGTTAAGAGTGTGCTGTGTTTCAGTAAAAAGAGGTAACCTTTTCTGTTGCTGGTTCCCTATCTTATTTTCTACCCAGCTCTTTTGGGGGCTGAAATGACGAATTGTGGAATGCGAGGGAGTTGGGAAAACGTCACCCCGGCATGATGAAGTGGTCTGTTGCAGAAGCTGGTTCGAAGTTCATCGTTTGGTTTGGTGATCTCTTGGGGCTCCATTATTGGCATTGCTTTGTGGTCTGTTCACTCTGTTGAATCCATCACTGTCTCTGTGTAAAAATGTAAAAGAAGCTGAAAATGTTTTTACATTCAGTGGTGAAATGGTGACTTAGAGACAGTTTCTCTTTTGTGCTTTCCCACAGGCCTTTTCATTTTTTTTTTTAACTTTTTTTTTTTTTTTAAGATTTTATTTATTTGACAGAGAAAGAGAGAGAGAGCACAAGCAAGGGGAGCAGTAGAGGGAGAAGGAGAAGCAGGCTCCCCGCCGAGCAGGGAGCCCAACATGACTCGATCCCAGGACCCTACCCTAGGATCATGACCTGAGCTGAAAGCAGAGGCTTAACCATCTGAGCCACCCAGGCGCCCTCCCATGGGCCTTTTCTGTCACCTTCTTCCCTCACCTCATTGACTCACTCTTTCAGGTTTCTAATAAAGAGTTAGCCAATTAGAGTTTAAGCATTAAAGGCTTTAACTTTGACTCAGGAGTATTTGCAGTGTATTTTAATTAGCAGTGTGCTGTAGAAGAGAAGACTGTGGCCTGTCCTGTTGACAAAGAGAAGGTAGGCTAAGGGAGGAAGATAATAACAGTCTATTTTTAGGGTAGGTGTGAGATCATGGCATGGTTTAGTGTCTCTTTTGATAGTTGGTGAGAAAAAGGATTAACAGTCAAATTAACCAGTGTTAATTGGTTAACTGAGACAATGCAAATTTCCTTTGAAACTATTAAATCACTTTCATTATTTCAAAGGCATTTTACAAGTTGGAATGGGAATGACTTTGATTTCATTTACTTCCAAGAAATAAAAACACACTTCGATTACAGGTAACCAATTTTGGTTACTTTTTCACCATCCCATAGTGTAAATATATGTTCTGAGTGAGTTTTATTTTATTTTATTTTTTTTAAAGAATTTATTTATTAATTTGACAGAGAGAAATCACAAGTAGACGGAGAGGTAGCGAGAGAGAGAGAGAGGGAAGCAGGCTCCCTGCCGAGCAGAGAGCCCGATGCGGGACTCGATCCCAGGACCCTGAGATCATGACCTGAGCCGAAGGCAGCGGCTTAACCCACTGAGCCACCCAGGCGCCCTCTGAGTGAGTTTTAAATGTTTCTCCAGAGGACTGGTAGTTTGGCTGCACAGATCACATGCTCTCAAGGAATCTCAAGAAACAGTGAACCAAATTCAGCCACATCTCTGTTGAATTGTTAGAGGACTGTAGCTGACTTTCAGTCTCACTTGGATTCCCCAGTGAACAGAGCTTTGAACTCTTGAATACCAGATGATTCCCATGGGGGTTTTCCCTGATGGGCCAGACAAAAACTTTTGAGAGTTGATGCCCTGGGTTGTTGTACAGTAAGAATTGAGAGGAATTACTTGGTTGTACAATGTGAAATCTGATACTTTTAGAAAGAACCTGGTAACTCTTGGCTAGAAAAGTGAATTGTACCTTTTTCCCCCTTAACATATATGTGTGTGTGTGTGTGTGTGTGTGTGTGTCCCCCTTAACATATATTTAACATATATATATATATTTTTTTTTCCAAAAAACTCAAGAACATTATACAAGTTTTAAATTTATATTTTGCCAAAAGTATCAATATATGCATTATTTATATAACTTCATCAGCGATGGAATTTGAATCAGTACTATAAACATGTAGCAGTCACTAATCTAGATCATCACAGTGAACCAAAATGCACAGTTGTTACGATGTAATTTGCATGGGGTGGAGGGGGAAGCCCTCAAGTGGTGGGAGACTAGCCTGGGGACAAGCCAATTTCCCTGCTGAGATCATGATGGTAGCTGAAACCAACAGTCAGATGTTTAATAGATTGAGCCATGCAGGTGCCCCGATATAACTTATTTTTTAAGATAATTTTATAAGTGTCTCATTTGAATCTGCTCTTCTGACAACCTCTGGGTAGGAAGGATATTTTGTATTATTATCATTTATAGGAATTAGGGAACACAAGCATGGGCAGTGGAAGAGGATGAAGCAGGCGTCCTACCAAGCAGAGCCCAGTGTGGGGCTCCATCCCAGGACCTAAGCCAAAAGCAGGTATTTAACCACTGAGCCACCCAGGCACCCCGGGGTGATGGAATGTAGATGGAATTGGAGATCTTGGGCTCCTTAGGCCCAGCAGGTTGTACCTTGTGGAAATATTTGAGTCTATAGAGTTGTGAGACATTATAGTTCTTAAAGAATATATTTTGTTTAGCCCAGTATATACAAAATATCATTTCTGTATGTGATCAAATTAAACATTAATAAGATTTAAATTTTTTCCCTCATACTAAGTCTGGTTAGCCATGTTAAGTGCTCAGTAACCATGTGTGGCTGCAGCTAACCTTTTGGTCAGCAGAAGTCTAGAAATTGGGGCTTTAGTTCCAGTCACCTTCTAACATATCTAGTCTCTGAACATCCTACTAACTACAAAGTTATGGGTGTGATGTGCTCACGAGATAATTATAATTATTTGTATTACACAGTATTCCTGTTGGTAACAAGTTAAATAAGGTCTCTTGTTTCTTAGTTTCTTGAATTAATCAGATCATTTCTATTATGTACAAAATTATGTCAGTTGCCTTTATACAAGCTCTATACATTTACATTATAGGTGTGAGGGAGAAAAAAGTAATAGATGCACAAAAATTCACATTTTTAATTTGCCTCTGAGGGAAATAAATGCATTTATGGGAAGGTAGAAAATAAGGACAGACTGGCCCCTGTTGACGGTTGCTAGGGAAATTTGAATTCACTTTGGGATATTAGAAAGAAATTACTGGGAGATTGAGGCAGTCAAGTTAGACATGCTTACAACAGGGGTGATTTTCTTATTGTAATCAACCCTTTCTTTATTACCTTCAGAATTTTCCATAAGGAGGTAATATTTACTCATTTTGCTCTTTTATCTATTTCTTTGCTTTCTAATTTTCTGTGATCTCATCTTTATTAAGACACTTTACCTGAGTTTTGTTTTGTGTATGTGTGTTAGCTTTGCTTTTTGCCAGTTACTTTTACTATTCCGTGTTAATTAAAGGAAGAGAACCTGGGGCTTTTATGAGCAGGAACCTTTGGGCCTCACCACCCTCTACCCCTCTTCTGGTTACTTAAAAACCAGAATTTCTTCTGTAATCCAGGGTTCCCTGGTCAGAGCTCAGTTCTGTCTCTGACATGGATTTATCTTATAGGCCAGTTTCTTCGCTCCTGCTCATGGACTGTAGTGTACAACTATGTACATTAGTGAGACCTTATTGTACCAAATGTGGCTAGACTTTTTTTTTTTTTTTTTTTTTTGTAAAGGCCATTTATAAAACATTGGGACATTATATTTTTAACAAAAACAGAAGTAACCTTTGTCTTTAACTCCTTCAGCTCTTTCACATTTCTTTGAAAGTAAACCTTTTAGGAGCACCTGGCTGGTTCAGTGGGTAGAGCATGCAACTCTTAATCTTAGGGTCATGAGTTTGAGCCCTATTTTGAGGGTAGAGTTTACTTCAAAAAAATTTAAGAATTAAAGAAAAGTAAACCATTTCTCTGAAGTATGACATACATAGAGAAGCACAAAGTTGAAAGCATTGTTTACAAGTAAACAGGTAAGAGAGTTTTCACAAAGCAGAAACATCTGTTTAATCTCACCCTGATCAGGAAGTAGAATATATGCCACATTTCTCATTTGAAAACAATCCTTCAGGGGCACCTGGGTGGCTCAGTTGGTTAAGTGGCTGCCTTCGGCTTCGGTTGTGGTCCTGGGATTGAGCCTCGCATCCCCGCATTGGGCTCCCTGCTCCCTCACCTGCCTGTTTCCCTTGCTTGTGCACACTCTCTCTTTGTCAAATAAATAAGTGAATCTTTAAACAAACAAAAAAACCCTTCCTTGACCACACATCACACTTACTACTTTCCTTCTACCCTTGAGACCCAAGTTCCTCAAAACAGTGGTCACTTCTGTTTCTCCTCACACATCTCAAGTTCACAGCTTTTCCTAGCAACTTTCCAACTCTCTTCTGATTTCTAACTATGTAGATTCACTATATTAACATATATAAATGGAACTTTACAGTCTGTGTTTTTTGTCTTTTACTTACCACATTAGAAATATTATTGATTTTGTGTAGCTGTAGTCCGTTCATTTGCCTTGCTATATGGGATTCTGTTGTGTGACTGTATCACAATTGATTTACCCAGCTTATTACTAATGGACTTTTTCCCAATTTTTTGCTATTGTGAAAAATGCTGCTTTGTCATTCTCATTCTTGTGTTTCAGTGCAAATGCGTACACATTTCCCTACCTGTCAATGGGGTTCCAAAGGTAATACCTATGTTTAGCTTTAGTTGAAATTGCCAAGCAGGTTTCCAAAATTGAGGTGCCAGTTGATACTCCCACCAATAGAGTATGAGAGTTTCAGTTGTTCCACATCCTCCTCGGGGTCTTTTTTCATTCTGGCTATTCTGGTGGGTGTTTAGTGCCATATCATTTTTTTAAAACCTCCTAATGATGGAAGTTTTCAAATATATAAAATGAAAAATGGTACGATAAAGCTCAGCTTCATCAACTATGAACTTGTACCATTTGGATCCATGATCCCATTCTGTAATCCTCCACTTTCTTTCCCATTCGTCTTCACAGATAGTTCAGACTTGAAACTGTCTCTAGAAACCCTCTACCTATGTTTTTTCTGCCTCTTTTATTCCAAGTAAATGCTGTATGCCTCCTTTGTTAGAGAAGAAAAATAGAGGCTATCAGTTACAAATTCCCTTAATTTCTTGTACCTCCGGATATAAGCTTATCCATAATTGTACCTGTCTCTCGTGTCCTTTCCTTCATTCTTATCTATTAATTAGTTAATTAATTTATTTTATGGTTCACTTATTTATTTTGGAGAGAGAGAGAAAGCACATTTGCACATGAGCTGGGGGAGGAGCAAGGGGAGGAGAAGAGAGAGAATCTCCCACAGACTCTCCCATGAGTGTTAAGTCCCATGTGGGGATCCATCTCACAACCCTGAGATCATTCGTGACCTGAGCCAAAATCAAAAGTCCGACACATAACTGACTGAGCCACTCAGGCAACCCCCTCTATTCTTTTTTTTTTTTTTTTTTTTTTTTATTTTTTTTTTTGACAGACACAAGTAGGCGGGGGGGAGGGGGGGGGGGGGGGGGCAGGCTCCCTACCAAGCAGACAGCCTGATGCGGAGCTCGATGCCAGGCCCCTGAGATCACAACCCGAGCTGAAGGCAGAGGCTTAACCCACTGAGCCACCAAGGCACCCCCACCCCTTCTATTCTTATTTAAAGTTGTCTTGTTTACTATTTTCTAGCATCTTTCTTTTGTGGGGTGTCAATCCTTCAGTCTCTGAGTTTTCTGCTGTAGGTATTTTTTTTTTTTTT
>NC_081558.1:193429836-193555023 GCF_022355385.1 Mustela nigripes
GAAGCAGGCTCCCTGCTGAGCAGAGAGCCCGATGCGGGCCTCGATCCCAGGACCCTGAGATCATGACCTGAGCCGAAGGCAGCAGCTCAACCCACTGAGCCACCCAGGCGCCCTGCTGTAGGTATTTTTAAACCTCTTTCATTCTATTTGCTCTTTTCTTTTGACTCGTATAAACATGCGCTACATTTCTTATTTCAAAACAACACTTCCTTGACCCCCAATCACCCTGTACCACTTTCCTCCTATACCCTTGAGAGCCAAGTTCCTCAAAAACAGTACTCGCTTCTGTCTCTGCTCATACATCTCAACCTCTGTAGACAGATACATCCCATTGCAACTCCCCAGAGCCATCACTAAATCAGATATGATCTATGTCACTAGTTGTGCTCTTTTTTCAAACATAGTAGATACATTTCAGAGTCATTTGTTTATATAACGTATTTTGAGTTTTTCTTGTATGGAAGGCACTGCTAAATGTGAGGGATAAAAGATTAAAAAATAAAAAAATAAAAAATAAAAAAAAGATTAAAAAATACCTTCTCAACAGTCGTAGCTTATGTCCTAGTAGAAGTGATAAGCTTGTAAGATGACAGTGAATTGCCATGTTAGATACTGTTTATTGAAAGATGATACCGAGGGGCACCTGGATGGCTCAGTGGGTTAAGCCTCTGCCTTTGGCTCAGGTCATGGTCCTGGGGTCCTGGGATCAAGCCCCGCATAGGGCTGTCTTCTCGGTGGGGAGCCTGCTTCCCCCTCTCTCTGCCTGCCTCTCTGCCTACTTGCGACCTCTGTCTGTTAAATAAATAAATAAAATCTTTAAAAAAAAAAAAGAAAGAAAGATGATACCGAGTTGTGTTGGAACTGTTCTAAAAGCTTTTCATACATTCTTTTATTTAATTCTTACACTGGAGTAGGCATTATTACTGTTAATATTAGGAGAAAAACACTGATTTAAAAAGGCTGGAAATTGGCCTATAGCTAAGCAGTTAGTGAGCTCAGTATGAATTTGAACCCAGATCTGACTTTGGAGCCCATGCTATTAATGGATAGAACTGCTTCCATAATTCAGTATGCTAATGTGTCAGAAATGAATGTCTGCACATGTAAGGGAGCTCCAGGAACTGCTGCTTACTGCCCTTGAGTTGTGGAAGAAGGGGAGGAGATGGATGTCAGGGAAAGACTTCCTGTTGGTTGATTGTCTAAAATTAGGACTTAGATCTGAAATAGATATTTTAGTTCAACACCCTTAATTTATGTGTGAGCCCTAAAGTAGCAACAATGTCCAGAATGATAGTGGGTTTTGTTGTTGTTTGTGACAGATGACAGATTCCTAGTCTGGTACTTATTTTCCTCTTAAAAAAATTTCACCCAGGGGCACTTGTCTGGCTCCGTCCCTAGAGTGATGCTGCAGCTCTTGTTCTTGGAGTTGTAAATTCAAGCCCCACATTGGATGTAGAGATTACCTAAAAATAAAGTTAAAAAGCAAAACAAAAACAGATAAAGATTCACCCAAATACCTGAACCATGTGCTACCTAAAATTCCTTCTCCTTAGAAGTTGAGTACAGCAGAGGAAAAGTGTGTATACTAAAACCTTCCTCCACTCACGGTGATTGGAGTAGGGTCTACAACCTCCTGGTGATTCATAGTGCTATTTATTTATTTAAAATATTTATTTATTTATTTATTTGTCAGAGAGAGAGAGAGAGCGCGCACAAGCTGGGAGAGCAGCAGGCAGAGGGAGAAGCAAGCTCCTCCCCACTGAGCAAGGACCCCATATACTGGCCTAGATCCCAGGAGCTGGGATCGTGACCTGAGCAGAAGGCAGCTGCTTAACCTACTGAGCCAGGTGTCCCCATAGTGATTTTTAAAGCAAGATCTCTGTGTTCAAGGGTGTTTACTGGTGAACTTCTACTTACAGGATCAATGGGGCTTGTATCTTGCTCCGCATAGTGGCTTAGATACCTCTCAGTATCTCTTTCTTCATTGTAAAATGGGGTAATGGTCATACCTCCTTTAGAGTTATGAGAATTTAGAGTTAATATATATACACTTTGGAAAAGTGCCTGACACATAATAAGCACCCAGTCATTGTTACTGTTTGTTGTTAAGATAATGATTTCCCCGATTCCATCTCTGTTTACTTCCTGGACACCTGTGGGGAGCAGGGAGCTTGGAATTTGCATTTAAAAAACTGCATAGAAGAGCATAGAAGTCCATTTAATGTCATTTCTCATTCTTATTAACTTACCTAACTATAAGTCTTATTTCCTTAGCTCTGAGTACATATTAACCCACTGTACTGGGTACCCCACATGGGAATTAAACAAGCAAAACCTCTAAAGCAAAGGGCATAATTTCTACCGTCCTCTAAGTGTTTTTCATCTCTCTCCCAGCAATATGGAAAGGCCTAGTTGGAGTACTTAACTATAACATTAACATACTTAAAATGGTTTTTTTTTCTTTTTCCTTTCTAGAAACACTCACTATTTAGGTGACTTTTATAAATTGCTAATCCCAAAGCAACTTCCTGGTGAGAAGGAAAGTTGCCGCAGGTTGCAGGGAGGGTCCAGGAAATGATCTAAATAGCATGGCAGTTGCATTTTTTTTTATAAGATTTTTTATTTATTTATTTGACAGAGAGAGATCACAAGTAGGCAGAGAGAGAGAGAGAGAGAGAGAGAGGAGGAAGCAGGCTCCCCGCTGAGCAGAGAGCCCGATGCGGGACTCGATCCCAGGACCCTGTGATCATGACCTGAGCCGAAGGCAGCGGCTTAACCCACTGAGCCACCCAGGCGCCCCGGCAGTTGCATTTTTTAAAAGCATTTCTATTTCTATTATTTTTATTTTTTAAAGTAAACTCTGCACCCAGTAGGAGGCTCGAATTCAGACTCTGAGATCAAGAGTCACTTACTCTACTGACTGAGCAGCCAGGTGCCCTGGCAGTTGCATTTTTGCAGTTATTGGAATATCCTAGAGACTTGATGGCTAACACAGGCATCTGTAGTATTTGTTATCAGTTACACACAACAGAATTACACTTGTCCTGATCAACATGTCCCTTAAACGGGTCAGTTCCTGATTTACCCAGTTTGTTTCTTAACATTAAAATAGTAATTTTCTTTGACATTTATCAAAAGGAATTAGTACCAAGTAAATTATAACCACTGATGATTAAGGTCATCATAATGTAGCCGTTCCCAAGAAATCAAAGAAATATGCAAGACTTTCGGAATGCAAATTTAAATTATTTTTTTCCCTAGTCTTTCCCCCCTTTTTTGTTAATATCTTTGGAATGACTCCAGATATTTTGAGAAACCATGCATCAGTATGTAGTATTTTTTTATTTTTGTTTCGTGTTTTAAGGGTAGTTGAAAAAATAGGACAAGTAAGTTTTCTTCAGCTACAGTTGTGATTTCAGAATGTTTACAAATAGGTTTCTTTTAAAATTTTTCTTGATGTCCAGTTTCTCTCATTTTAATGTAACTATATTTAAAGTTGTTTACATGTTAATTTCCTAATCAGATTTGCTAATATTTCTTGTAACGTGAGTATTAAATTAATAAACATCAGTCTTTGCTCCTATCAGTACATGATCAGGTTTGTTCAGCTTTTTCTGAGCTCTATCTCCTGTATGGGATCGTTGTTCCGTTCCTTTGCTCTCCTGGATTCATGGTCTCCTGTGGCCCTCCTTCTTAGGCTTTTCCCACAAGGACTGATAGGCTTTGTGTCCCTTTAATCACCACCTCTTTCATACAGTTCCTTCATCTTCCCTCTACTCTGTGCTCTGCTCTCCACTTAAAGTCTATCAGTTTTGGCCAACACCAGGTCTGGGGGAGGTTTTTTGTTTTATTTTTAATATTTTAATAAATTTAATTATTTCTTATTTTAGAGAGAGAGCGGAAGAAAGTGTGAGCAGAGGGAGGGGCAGAGGGAGAGGGAGAAAATTTTCTAGCAAACGGCCCGCTGAGTGCAGAGCCTGCCTCTGGGCTCCCATCTCAGGACCCTGAGATTATGACCTGAGCCAGATCAGGAGTTGGGCTATTAACCAGCTGAGCCACCCAGCTCAGTGCCATATGGAGCTCCAGGCTCCCAGGAACCTGGTATCATGACCTGAGCCAAAGGCAGATGCTTAATGGCTGAGCCACCCAAGTGCCCCTTTAGTTTCATCTTTAATAGAGAAAGGTCTCAAGTGATTTTCACCTACTTTTAGCTCCATTAAAACTTGTTAATTTTTCTCTGTTTTGAAATAGACCATCTTTCATCTCTGTTCCTTCTCTGATAAGAAGCTACTTGTGCCTATGAGCTGTGGGGTTTTTTTTCCTTTTCTTTCTCTCCTTCCTTCTGTCCTTTCTTAGCTGAGTCTTTGACTTTGAAATCAAATGTGAAATGTTCACAGGAGGTACAGAGTAGGAAGGACACACGGTAAAGTAGCAATTTCAGTAAAGGAGGAAAAGTGCTTATGATGGAGTCCTCATCAGCTGCACGAGGTGTACATGGAGGGCATCTAATTCAGTTTTGGGCACAAGGAATTAATCCATGTTTGGGCACAAAGAATGGCTCCCAGAAGAAGTGCCTGGACTCAGTGATCTTTAAAATCCCTGTGCATATGCCATCACTGGTCAGACTTCACATTTAGTACCTTTTGTTAGAGGTAAAAACAGGAAAAATAAGTTCGAGCTATTCTGTTTTGTTTCCCAAGTGATAGAACAACAGAAAACCTTTCTCTTCTCAGCAAGTTTGTTAAAAGCTTCTGGTTTTCTGACCTAATACAGTTAAATTTGTGGTTTTTTTCCTCCCTAGCTTTGATGTTCTCTATTCTTTTTTTTTTTTTTAAAGATTTTATTTATTTATTTGACAGAGAGAGATCACAAGTAGGCAGAGAGGCAGGCAGAGAGAGAGGAAGGGAAGCAGGCTCCCTGCTGAGCAGAGAGCCCGATGCGGGACTCGATCCCAGGACCCTGAGATCATGACCTGAGCCGAAGGCAGCGGCTTAACCCACTGAGCCACCCAAGCGCCCTGATGTTCTCTATTCTTAAGACTTTACTTACTCAAAACATAATTGAAATTTCTCACATTTACATTTTTCTCACTTTAAGTCAGCCATAAAGTTTGATGAGCACTTTCTATTTTCCAGTGATTTTAAGATTGCAAGGAGGAAAAGATACCTGAAGACCATCCAGGTCAATGGGTAACTTAAACTTGAAGGAGTTTGTTAAAAAGATCAAAGCAGGTCCTTAGTTCAAAACGTTGCCTTCCTGCTAGAGGAATAGAGTCTTCAGTTATCTTCATTTCTTCTTCGTTCTTAGGGCAGAAACAGATCTTCCATGTTTGGTAGGAGATGACAACATCAAGGCTAAAAACATACTTTGATGAGCTGATGTCATTTTGATGCTCCAGTAGACGTCAGACTGGGCAGAAGAGAACTCTGAAGATTCAAGTGTTTGAAATTTGAAGATTAAAAAAAAAGCAAGCAGAAAACTGGGAGATGTTAATTCACTCACTGCCATAATTAGTTGTGATTTAGTATGTTTAGTTGCATAATCAGTGCTGAGCACTTATTAACTGGATTTTGCAGACTGGGAGTTCATGGTGTTCTACATATTTTATCATACTGAACATAAATTTAAGTGAAATTATAAGATTTGTTATTTGATTTAGTTTTCAGGCCATGTTTGAATCTGCAAGTAGTTTGCAGTTTAAATTCTCACTTAATTTGCTGCATAAATAGAATTGGGCAGCACCTATTAGGAAAGAATCCCCAAAGACACTGCGTGGAACTGAGTGTCAGCCTTTTGTCTCCTACAATTTGTGACTGTTGCTTACTTCAACACTTGAAAAACTGTGCCTCTGTGCAAAGAGCCCCTTTGGTGTTGCTAGGAAACCCAATAACTGTTTTGTACAATCTTGAGATTTTAATTCATTTCTAGTGCAACACTTTGAAGAACAATTGAATGTTTTAAACATTTTTTTTAAAAAAGAAATGCTGAAAGCCATTTAAAAACCCGTTTATTTATTTATTTATTTATTTATTTTAGCAGTACACACATTAAAAGCAGAAATGGGCAGTCACCTTTCTTAAAATCTCAGTTCTCAAAAACTAACTGCTCTCAACAGTTTCGGATATATCTTTGCAGATAATTTTTATACATATGTAACTGTTTCTAAGGTAGTGTTTTAAGATAAAAGTAATTTTTATGTGTCAAAGAATGAAAGATACTATCATGAAAATTGAGTTGCATTTTATTCTAATGACTGTGCAGTAGAAGTACAGAGAGCCTGGTTAGGAGTAATTGAATATGTACACATTTAGATACTTGTTGTCATTTACCTTTTTTTATTTTATAAAATGAAAATTCAAAAAGCACAGAGGAACCAGAAAGTTTTAAATTTTTTAAAAGAAAATTTCATTTTCTTGTGTATTCTGGCTTGATATTTTTGAGCTATGTCTTCATTCATTTTGGAATAGAATTTTCATTCTGGGGTTTACTCAGATTGTTCTTACCTTAATACATAAAGTATCAATACCCAGACAAACTAAATGGAAGTAACAACTTGTAGTAGCCATGGAAAGGAGGTCTTCAAGTAGCAGGAACAACTTCTGGTAGATTAATACTCTTTTTCAACCTTTGTAAAACTGATCAAATTTATAATCTTGTCACCAGTTCTTTTCTACTAATGTGCATGGAACTACAACAGGAGATAGAGGGAGCCACAAAAATTTTCAAACCCTTTTGGAGCTAATGATTTAAATCAGGACGTGGAATTTTAAAATTTACTTAAAAATACAAGGTATGGGAAGAAGATAAGCTCATCTACATCTAGAACACATGACAAAACCTTGGAGGCTACCTAAGTCCACTTCACAATAAAGCTTATAAAGTAAAAAAAAAAAAAAAAAAAAAAAACCAAGATAGTATATACTCAGTATATAGTATATAGTATATTAGTATATACTAATAAGTGCCAAATGGGTGATCAGGTAGCAGAAAGTAAAGTACTGTGAATGTTTGTAGGAAAACAGAAAGAAAAATCACCGTAGGTTAGAGAGGCAGGAGAATGCCTAAGTGAATGAGGTAATGCCTAATTGGAACGGAGTTTATCAGAAAGGATAGAAAGTATTTATTCAGAGGATTGGATATTAATTCAGGAGGAACACTTGAGATTATACACATAAATACCAAATTATAATTTTAAATAGAATTGTGGACATAAAACGGAGATTGGAATAGTAATGGACCTTTTTTTAGGATATTAAATAGTCCATTTGGGCTGAATCAGTGGGTTTGGATGGTCTGTCAACAGTCTTTGCTGTGTAACAAACCAACCCGAACTCTAGAGGCTTAAAGCAAAAAATTTGGGTGTTGCTTCATGATCCTGTGGGTTCCCAGTTTAGGCCAGGCTGAGGTGGGAAGTTCTGGTAGCTCATGGGGCTACAGCCCTCTGGTCTAGAACTGGGGCTGGAGATTGTAGGGTAGCTGTTGAACACCTTTGTTCTCTCCTGCTTGGCTTGGTCTCTCTGTGGCAGGGGTCTGAGGAGGGCGAGTGTGGGAGCAGCAGTGTCACTTGAGGTCTCACCTTGGAACTCAGACAGCAATACTCAGACTATATTCTCTTGGTCAGAGTTAGGCAGCCTCTGATTTAAGGGAGCAGTCTTGTGTCCAGTTTCGATCCGCTATTTGAGAAGTGCACTTAAATGTGATTAAAAGCTTATAATGGTGCTTGAATTATAAATGGTTTGAATGTAATTTCTTTCATTCTCAATCTATTAGCTTCAACTTTATTAACATTTTATTACACGTGACAGTCAATATGTATTACCCTTTCTTGAGGATAATGAAAGGATCTTGGGATGGCTAATCATTTAATTCTTCATTTTGGTTTGGTCTGTTGGGATTTATTATTTGAAAAACAACCTCAAAATCATCAATTATGGAGAATTAGGACTTGATTTACTTACTCTTAATTTTTCTGCAAGATGTTAGTATTTTCGTGGCAGCAGGGGAAGGACAGGGGAGAGAGACAGGTCCTCAGTACCGTAGTCTCAGTGCTTAGGGCTTCTTCCAGGCCATCCTCTGGCTCTGCAAGGCAGTGTTGGGTGATGGGGAGGACCAAGTGAATGACCATTTGAGACTAAGGTTCTGCATACAGAAAATGTTGGATTATCTCAAGGAAAACAGATGTGGCAGACAAGTGCTATGCAAACCTTCTAGTGTAAATATTTTAAAATATAAGTTTTGTGTGGTAGTTTATTTACATACTAAATTTATATTTTATATCAAATAGTTGACTTTTTCAAACTTTCATCTTATAAGATATACATAGTAAACCTATTTTTATATGTGAATTGATATGAATAGAATTGCTTTTCTCTTGAAAAACAAAATATGAAAGGATTATAAACTATTTTTTCTCGGATATATCCAGAAACTACCATTATGCCTGTACCCTACTTTTACCTTTTTTTGCATGTAAATGATACTAGTTTTGTTATAGTAAACCATTAACAGCAAAGAGGAGGCTTATTGTTCAGTTCTTATAAAGATACAGTGGATTTAAACCATCTTTGAAAGACTCAGTCAGAAGAATCTTGGAATTTTTGGGCCTCAGGACATCTTATTTTGGTTTTTATTTACTTTTCAAGTATTGCCATTCAGCATTTATTCTCTGTGATCTAAGTAGAAATTTTATAGAATACAGATTCCAGAATAAGTAACGGAATTTTAAGATATCTTTTTAATAATAATATGATGGACTTTTTCAGAAGAGAGATTGGAAGGGATGAACAGTAAGAAAAGTCTTAAAGATAATAATTAAGTCAACTACTTGATAAATTAAAAAATACCTAAATGGATGGCATTTTTTCTCTTTGAGTTGTCATCAGATTTATTGCTTAGAAATATATTTTTTTTATTTAAAGATTTTATTTATTTATTTGACAGACAGAGATCACAGGTAGGCAGAGAGGCAGGCAGAGAGAGAGGAGGAAGCAGGCTCCCTGCTGAGCAGAGAGTCCGATGTGGGGCTCGATCCCAGGACCCTGGGATCATGACCTGAGCCGAAGGTGGAGGCTTTAACCCACTGAGCCACCCAGGCGCCCCTGCTTAGAAATATTTTTAAGGGGCAACTGGGTAGCTCAGTTGGTTAAGCGTTTGACTCTTTAAAAAAAAAAAAAAAAAAGGCATCTGACTCTTGATTTTATCTCAGGGTCCTGAGATTGAGAAGATAAGTCCCAGGTCAGGCACTGGGCCTGAAGCCTGAGTCTGTCTCTCCTTCTTCCCCTCCCCATCGCTCAGTTCTCTCTCTCTCTCTCAAAAAAAAAAAAAAAAAAGGTATTTTTAAGCATTCAGTAAAAATTATAGAATCTAATAAAGATTTATTTAACATAGGCTCTTTGCTCAGTGTAGGACTTAAACTCATAACTCTGAGATTAAGAGCCCATGCTCTATTAATTGAGCCAGCTGGGCCCCTCTAATTTAATAAAAATTTAGAATTAAAGAAACCTGGGTAGAAAACCCATCAAGATTCCAGATGAATGGATAAAGATGGTGTGGTGTGTATACACATACATACATACATATATCTGTACAATTTGCAATGACGTGGATGGAACTAGAGGGTATTATGCTAAGTGAAATTAGTCAATCAGAGAAAGACAGTTATCATATGATCTCACTGATATGTGCAATTTGAGAAATAAGGCAGAGGATCATAAGGGAAGAGAGGGAAAAATGAAACAAGATGAAACCAGAGAGGGAAACAAATTCTTAATCTCAGGAAACAAATTGAGGGTTTCTGCAGTGGAGGGGTTTGGGATGGGTGGGTGGGTAAGTGATGGACATTGGGGAGGGTATGTGTTGTGATGAGCACGGTGAATTGTGTAAAACAGATGAATCACCCACCTGCACCCCTGAAACAAATAATACATTATATGTTAATAATAAAAAAAAGAAAGAAAACCTGTCAAAATCCATCAGCATGTGCCCCAGTAGAAAGAGTTACCAGTGTGTCTGGCACTGTGACAAGTAGGAATTAATGTAGCCCTGAGTTAGTACAATATAACTGACCTTTTAGAGACTCTAGCTAAGTTCAGTTTTAAACATCTGCTTGAATATAGGATACCCTCTACTAATAGAAACTTGTATCTCATATGATGTTGGGAGATTCACAATGCTCTTAAAGGAAATTGTATCAAATAAGATGATACTAATATTGGCATTCCATTTCTACAAAGGTACAAACTGAAAACTGGGGACCACTGAGCTTGAACCGCATCACTCTGGACACAAATCACATCCTGTTCTACTGAACGGCCGGGGTGTGGTGAGCCTAACAGTGGATACTTAATCCCTGTGCGTGTTTCTTTCTCCAGATTTCACCAGCAGTTTGAGTATCACTACTCCTGATCAGATGATTGAAAAGGCCAAAGGAGAAACTGCTTATTTGCCATGCAAATTTACCCTTAGTCCAGAAGACCAGGGACCACTGGACATCGAGTGGCTGCTATCACCAGCTGATAATCAGAAGGTGGATCAAGTGGTAAGTTCGCTAAATGCTTGCTCACTTAGTAGATGTCCGTTGAACTTCTTAGGTGTCCATCACTATGCTGGTCACACAGGCAGAGGTGGGGACTATGTAGTAAACCCCAGGCTTCTCTGTCTTGTGGTCTGGGTGAGGAAGGCAGTCACTGTGATATAAAGTGAGGACATGCATGTAATGGATGAAATGGTTAAGTGGCCTAAGATTATTTTTTTAAGGTTTTATTTATTTGATAGAGAGAGATCACAAGGCAGGGACTTGTGGCAGAGAGGCAGAGAGGCAGGCAGAAAGTGGGTGGGGAAGTAGGCTCCCTGCTGAGCAGAGAGCCCGATGTGGGGCTCGATCCTAGGACCCTGGGACCATGACCTGAGCCTAAGGCAGAGGCTTTAACCCACTGAGCCACTCAGGCACCCCTGGCCCAAGATTTCTTAGTGAGGGCTTTAAGGAAGAAGAGGAGCTTAGGAATGTTCTGAAAATCTGGAGTTGGACATGAGTCAGGGAGTGGTAGGAGGAGGGTATGTGGAGAAGGCTTGATAGATAGCATGGTAGGAATATACATCATGTATTAGGGGACAGCAAGTAAGCAAGACTTGGTGAAGAATTAGAATTCAACTTTTTGTTTTTTGTTTTATTTTTTCATTTTTTTTTAAAGAATTCTTTTTTTTTTTTTTTAAAGATTTTATTTATTTATTTGACAGAGAGAAATCACAAGTAGATGCTAGAGGCAGGCAGAGAGAGAGAGGGAAGCAGGCTCTCCGCTGAGCAGAGAGCCCGATGCGGGACTCGATCCCAGGACTCTGAGATCATGACCTGAGCCGAAGGCAGTGGCTTAACCCACTGAGCCACCCAGGCGCCCCAAGAATTCATTTTTTAACACAAGGATTCTCTTACCAGTATAAGAGTCATCGAGTGTAACAGTGTAATGCAAATACATATTTACAACAGTCTGTTTTCCATATTCTTCAAGTTAAATATCCTGAATAATTTCTTAAAAAGCAAAACAAAATCTTCATAGCAAAACAATTTATAAAGTATTTAATCTAAAAAATGAAATAGCAAAATACTGTTATAGAAATTTTCTTAATTATGAAGTATTCAGTATTATTAAGTATTAATTTAATTTAGTTTACTTTAGTTAAACTAATAGTTGACCATAGCAGGGGACTGGGCTGGAGAAGTTAGCCATCCTTGCTCCCTGTGTGATCTCTTTAGTCAGCAAACAGTGACCATGTGCTATGCACTTAACATGTGCTGGGAAGTGTTTTATAGATTTTAATAATATATTGTTTTGTAAGCCTTAAAACACCCTAAAATGAGAATTTTTATGCATGTGAAGAATAGGAAATGGAGGCCCAGGGTCACACAGCTGGCAACAGATACAGATGGGGTTTGAGCTGAGGTCTCTCTAGCTTCCTACTGCACTTTATGGCCCCTGGCTCCATCCCACACTGCCTCCCGTGTGTCATACGCCTCTGTCTTCCTGTAGAATAGGAAAAAGACACCCTCCTCTCATGGTTGTGATGAGAATGCAGAAGGATTTTATAAGCTTAAAATTCCTGTAAAAATTAATTCAGTGCCAAGTCCATAAACATACCAAGTCAGATAGATGGGGTTTACATCTTAGCTGTGGGGCTTTGCAAAAGTTGGTGTGTGAGAGCCACTGCTGTCCTCAGCTTCAGGGTGAAATGCGGACGGCGCTGCACCATCCTTGCAGTGTTGTGAAGAGGAATCAGAATTGCCTGGTCGATGTTAGTTCTCTGTCGCATGACTGCATTTGTGGTACTGTTTTCTTGAGAAAATACTAAGAGAGTTTACAAAACTAACAGTGAGGACGCATCTTGTCAGACTCATTAAAAAGCTGCTGAAGTGTGTTTATAGCACAATGAGGGATTGAGTATAGAAGGCTGAACAAGGGAGTCACTAGTTCAGTGCGGAGGACGATAGGACAGCCTCGTTTGAGTCAGCCCTAGACCTTTCAACTGCTGCTTTTATTTACTTAGCAAACTGGTATTGAGTGCAGACATTTAATATATAAATTTTAAAATCTAGTGGACAAAGGGTGGGATTAGCATCACAAGGGGTGATGATACCGAAAAGAACCCAAGTCCCTGCCATCAAGAAATTCCTGCAGAGGACACTGATGTCCTGGTTATACTGCCCATAATTAACATCTTAGATAAAAATTACTTTCAGGATGTAGACTAGTCATGTTCTCTGATTATTACTTGAGTTTGGTGCCGCTGCTCTTTGACCCTTAGGTCCAAGATGACCAGATGACCAGAATGAAGGATTTCATTAGCAAGTGTGAAAAAATTATCAAGTATGTTAATTTGGGTGATAGAGATGACTATTGTAATTCTGCTCCAAGCCAAGTTTAACACAGAATTTTATTTTCCCTCTAAATTTAGCCTTTAGTTATTTCCATTAAAGCTTATAACAGTGGCCCAGAAAACTCAGTGGAATTAGAAAGGGGTCTTTGCTCTTTGTCTCAGAAGACTAGTTGAAAGGTCCTGTTACCCTGGGCACATATATCCCCGAGGTTTAAAACTTTGTCTTTTAGAGTCTAGAACCCTCAAGTGCCTCTGACTTTGTATTAAGATTAAAAAAAAAAAAAAAATGTTGTCTTTTTTGTTGTTGTTAGAGTCCACCTGTAAATTACCACAAGCATTTTTTGGGGAATAAGGGTGGTGGTGTTTACCTGATTTTATACATTTGATTGACAATACTGTAAGCTCTGAGACTGCTAAAAAGCAGCGTGCATAGGAATTCACACATCTGTGTTCTTGTCTGGTCTAACTAAATTACTCTCTTATGTAGGGCTATATTACTTACATTGGGTCTTGGCTTTCCTATTTATTTATTAAATTTTTCTTGTGAATTTGTTTTTATTGGGATATAAGCGATGGGTTGGGAAGTATCACGGGGGTTATGGCTTACCGGGTAAATGTCCACTCTGATCTGCTTGGGAGAACTTCTGGAGCTTTTTCTTTTTGGAGCTGCTGCTTTTGCTGCCAGCAGCCTCTTCAGGTCCACTGGTAAGTGGCTCTTGGTTTTCCATTTGAAATTAAAGTGTGTGACCATACTCAAGGATTCCATTGATCTCTGTTTTCTTTCTTTCTTTTTCTTTCCCCTTCTTTGTTTCTTTCCTCCCTTCTTTTTTTGTTTCTTAGATTTTATTTATTATTTTTTAAATTACTTTCTTGAGAGAGAGAGAGTGCAAGTGTGTTGAGGGCAGGGGGAGGGGAGAGAATCTCAAGCAAGCTTCATGCTCAGTGTAGAGCCTGATGTGAGGCTCAGTCTCAGGACTCTAAGATTGTGACGAGTAAAATCAAGAGTCAGATGCTTAAGTGACTGAGCCACCCAGGGCTCCAAGATTTGATTTGATTTTTTTTCAAAGATTTATTTATTAAAAACACATTATTTGAGAGAGACAGTGAGAGCACAAGCAGGGTGGGGAGACACATAAGTGGATTCTCCACACAAGCAGAAATGGGGGGGACAGAGGGAGAGGGAGAAGCAGGCTTCCTGCTGAGCAGAGAGCCTGACGCAATGCTTGATCCCAGGACTTTGGGATCATGACCTCAGTTGAAGGCAGATGCTTAACTGACTGAGCCCCTCTAGTGCACAGCCCTCCCCATGATTTCATCTTTAAGTAATCTTGACAAACCCATAATGGGATTCAAACTTAGAACCCTGAAATCAAGAGTCGTGTGTTCTACTGACTGAGCCAGCCAGGCACCCTGTGATGTCTTGTTTTCTTAATATGTGATTTGAATAATTGTAGTTTTCCTGATGATATTGTGTTTTTATTCTTTTTTGGATCCTACAGAAAGTACCATGGTGTATCCACAGCTCCTTTAATGAGACAGAGGGTTTGCTTATTTGTTTTTCCCTTGTCTTATTTTGGTTTTCTTTCAGATTATTTTATATTCTGGAGACAAAATTTATGACGACTACTACCAAGATCTGAAAGGACGAGTACATTTTACAAGTAGTGACCTCAAATCTGGTGACGCATCAATAAATGTAACAAATTTACGGTTGTCGGATATTGGCACATATCAGTGCAAAGTGAAAAAAGCTCCTGGTGTTGGAAATAAGAAGATTCAGCTGACAGTTCTTGGTAAATTGTTTGTATTAATGTTACTTGTTACCAGAGTAATACAACACAGTTCTGTAGTAGCAGCATCTGAAGTAATCCTAATGTCCTCAAATAATATAAAACCAGCACCATTTTTTGGATTAAAAATATAGGAGGTGATCAGCTTCTTTGTGAAATTCCTAAAAGAGTTTAAAGGCAAATGAACAAGTTTTGTGATATGGAAAAAGAACCCCAAGCCAGGCTTTAGGAAATCCAGGTGTTTTTTTGTTTTGTTTTGTTTTTGTTTTTTGTATTTTTCTTAGATTTGCCCTGGTCTCCGCCTACCTTTTGAAACACAGAAAGATTTAATTATTCTTAAATCTCTATCCTATTCCATTCAGTTCAGAAGTGGTTGTTATGGGCACTTCAGGCTTTTTCAAACTATGTAACTTTAATAAATGGGATTTCTATGATGAATACTTGGAGTATTTAGAACAGAAAAGATGGAATACAGTAGAACAAATATTAAAGGGATAATCCCACTAGACATCAGATAATCATTTATTATTATTTTTAAAAATTTTTTAAAAAGATTTTATTTATTTGACAGACAGAGAGGGAACATCAGCAGAGGGATTGGGAAAGGCAGAAGCAGGCTTCCCACTGAGTGGGGAGCCTGTTGCAGGGCTCGGTCCCACGACACTGGGATCATGACCTGAGCCGAAGGCAGTGGCTTAACCACTGAGTCACCCAGGCGCCCCATCAGATAATTATTTTAACCTCTCTGAGCATCACTCTTTTTCATCCTTTAAGGTAAAGGGATTAGACAAATGATCACTAGGCTGTCTTGTTTTCTCTATGACAGTTAAGAAGGAGATTAGTAAACTGGCAAAGACTGCAATGTTCATTCTTCTCTAGATTCTGTGGTTGTGCACAAGCAGTCTTAATTCCTTCAAACTGAGAAACTGAAAGGTTATTGTTCATAAGTTTACTTCTAAAGTCTTAACATGGTAGACTTTATCCAGAAATACAATGGCTGCCACGTAGAAAAACACAATTGTCTAGCTCTGTTTTATGATAGGAAATTCCCCCGTTTTGTGACCTAAGGTGTCCTGTTTTGGGTTACACTCGTGGCACACTCGTGACAGCAGCCATGACCGCCACGCAGGAGAGATGTCCCCTTTTCATTAAACCTTACAACCCAGCATTTCATACCTCACGATGGATGAGGGAGAAGCACTGACAGTAACTTCTTTTGTTATGTCTGTGGGGGATCACTGTGGCCTCACAAGCTGTGAATCCAAACCAGGGAGGGAGGAGGGGTGAAGTGGAGGGTAAGAGGAGAAAGGGAAGCGATTACTGAGGGCCAGTGGGGATGACTAATACTCTGATTTGACAAGCTGTGTCAGAGCTGGAGGAGAATTTCCCGTAGTGCTCTCTTCCATGTTCTCAGATGAGTCATGGCTGGTGCTGGGAGACACTCCCAGAATTTTCTCTTGCAAGTGACTGTTGAATGGAAGCTTATCTGTTAGCTTTACCTGAGACATCTGCTTGGATAGTCCAGAGGAAAAACAAAACGAGGTGCCCTCTAGGGACCAGACCCAGTGTTAGTCCAGTGGAACTCAGTTCACTTGGAGGCCTTGCCTAATACCTTCATTTGCTTCTGGGGAATCTGGAGGAGATGCCACAAAGGCATTCACAGAGTAATGATGCTTGTTCATTGAGCCCTGTGTGCTGTGTGGACATGACCTGGGATGACTGTTAGCTGCCTGGGTGTGAGGGTGAAGTGTTACTGTAGCTCGCCCCACTGCCAGAGCCTGCCCTACTCTTCAGATAGGCCACAAGTTCATGTGGGTGCAACTCAGTAACAAAGGGAATCGACTGAGGGTTAATATGTGGCCAAACATCACTAGCACCTTCTGCCCCTTGACCTCTGAAGGGGCATATGAATGAGACCTTTTGATATAAACAGATGACGTTTTCTTGATGAGTAGAACAACAATTAATTGTTTCCTGGTTGTACACAGCCCAGTCGCATGTGGCGTAGCTCAGTGAACGCTGGCCCTGAGGGATTTGTAAGGCATTGGTAAAGGACAAGGCATTTTTTTCCCCCATTTTTTATTTTGAAATAGTTTCAAAATAAAATAGAAAAGTTTCTCTAATTGAACATGACTTTTTCCTCTCTATGAGTGCAAAAAAAGAGAAGTATCTTGGGACCCACTGAGACTATGCAATATCTTGTTTCTTCTCAAACTTTTGCCCGTGATTTCTGTGCACAACTTCACTTGGAGACGGTATTTTGTTGCTGTTCCATCACTTAACCCATTTATTATAGGCTAGTGGTGTTTTAAATGGTGGAGCTTCTACTGGTCTTTCAGCTCCTTTAGTCACTTTACTGTGATGGCAGAAGTGCTGTTTATCCAGGCACCCTTGGCTATTATTTTCTGTGCCAGATCGCCACAGCTTGTCTTCATCTTGGTTTTGCCACAGAAGGAGCATGTGTACTTGGCATGCTGGCTCCTGTCAATCTTTTGCACCATTTTCCTGAGGGAGGCACCGTAACAGGTCCCATATTTGGCAACGATTCCGACCTTCTTGATGCATTTAGCCGTGTTGCTGCAAACTAGTTCTGAGCCCAGAGCATGGTGTTTTCAACCAAGCAAAAATAGCATTTCTGGGTAGATGATGTAATGTCCCTTATTGGAATTTAGAGTGTTTCTCCCACAGACTGATGCAGGCCATTAGTGTGGGGGGGGGTGATGATAGGGTACATGTATGGAGTACAGCGTTACTACACTGCTGGAATGCTGCCCAAGTACAAGTTGGTGGACACGCGCCTTTTCTTGAGAAGGACTGTTGGCTGTGCTAATGATCGTGGAAGCAAATATTCTGGGGACAATGGTCAGGTATCCTGGAACCCCAGGCCAAAGAAACATTAGAAGATAAGACTTTTGTATCTGTAAGTCTTCCTTTGTGGTTTTTATCTTTCTTTCAGTATACCCAAGTGCCATGAATTACGAGTTACCTTCCTGTGGTTTAATGGTTGGGGTTGGCATGTGAAAGACTTGCACTTTCTCCTCCCAGTGGAAAGCAGGCCCCTCCAGAGTGAAACCCAGAAGCCAGGGTTGGTAACCTCTTGTTCTATTACAGGCCGAGTGTGTATCTCAAGCTCAGTGGGGCCTTGAATTTTTTCAGCAGCCACTTTAAGTTAACTGCCCATTATTGGATGTATTTGGTTTATGGGAAAGGGATATTTTGTTAGAAAAGATGAAGGTTAGAGTTAGAACACTGTATTACCAGTAGATTTTTTTTTTTAAGATTATTTATTTATTTGACAGACAGAGACCACAAGTAGACAGAGAGGCAGGCAGAGAGAGAGGAGGAAGCAGGCTCCCTGCTGAGCAGAGAGCCCGATGTGGGGCTCAGTCCCAGGACCCTGAGATCATGACCAGAGCCGAAGGCAGAGGCTTTAACCCACTGAGCCACCCAGGCCCCCCACCAATAGACTTTTGATGTATGAAGCAATGCTTCAATATCTCATAATATCTGCTAATTTATGTAGTAAAGGATATATTTGGTGGTTTGAGAAAATGAAGAAAAGAGCTCATTTCTTTGAAGATTCACAGAATGAAATAATTTGCAAAACTGATATAAAAGTTTTTCATTGATGTAGTTCCCCAGGGCAACTGATCAATCTGAAAAAGGAACATATTTGCTTAGGAAAGTAACCAGTACAATTAAATGCTGTGTCCACCCTTGTTAAAAGGTACAGGCAGTAAGAAGAGTGGCAAAATGAAATCAAATTTAAGTATTATCAAAGAATGTAAAGATGTGAGATCATGAATGGCAACCTTTGTTAAAGATGCTCTGCAGTAATTCTTTTGGTCAACTTTGGAAAACAGTTTGAATGTTTCTTATTTAGTTAAACATGCACTTACTAGATATGATCCAGGAATTACCAAGAAAAAGGAAAATGTGTGAACATTTACGTAGTGTTGAAGCACCATTTCTAATAGCACAAAACTGTAGAACCCATTTACATTTTCATAGCAGTGAAACAATAAAAGCCCATCTCTAGGACTGAAAGAATAAAAATTAGCTCCGACTGAAAAAGAAACAAGCAGGCCTGCTATTTACCAGACTGGGAAGACATGCAATAAAACCCGCTATTCATAGGGAACACTGTTCCTCCCAAGGTTGTGGAGTGGGGGTAAACTAGAAACTGCTGTTGCTTCCCCATTCTTGCCCCCACTTTACTCATCTTTTCCTGGGTTCCTCTGTTGCTAAATGGCCCTCATGTCCAGTGTAATCCCTGCTTCTCCTAATCTTGCCTTGGAAGTAGCCTCTGATTTAGAATGGGTCCACACCGCTCTTAGCCCATACTCAGAATCTTTCAGGATCCCTCCTCTAATGGTGAGATCCTCCTCTACACATCTTTTCCCTTGGAGTTTAGCTGATTGAGCTTCAACATGAGCCCTAAAACTGGAAACCATGTTTGCTGGTGGATGAATGGGGAAGCAAATCTGTGTTCTAGTCCCTTGATAGAATACAGCTGAGCATTAAAAAAGAATGATCTAGTGAGTGCATGGATCAGCATCAAAAGACAGTGAATAAAAGGAGTAAGACTGGAAAAAAAGTAAATGAGTATTATTCCATTTATGTGATTCTAGAAGCAGTAGAACAAATCTAGTGTGTGCTAGAAATTTGATATGTGGCTGCCTGGAACCAGGGTTGTGGCATCAGATCTCAGCATGAGGGAAATTGCTTGGGAGAGGTTAAGCCATGCTCCATGGTAGTGCTTACACATTTGTTCAAAATGATCCCCCAGAAGATGCAGTTGTGTTGATTTTATTGTATGTACATTGTGTCGTAAATTCAGCAGAAGAGTGAAATGCCAAGGTGTTGTTCCAGTGTTTGGAGTGAGTTACAAGGAATGGGTTTAGCAGCGGCTCTAAACAGTTTCCCAGAGAGACCTGGAGTGTACCGTCAGGGTGACCTTATTATAACAGTGCTCTCTGGATGGTTTGGGGTTAATGTAAATGCAGAGTGTTAATTGGTCCTGTTATCAGCATTATTTGTTATAAATCCCCCAAATGGTAAGATAACAGCACTCAGAGGGATATGACAAGGCACAGACTCCCGGAGTGCTACCTTCATGTCAGGCACTGAGCAGAAGAACAGGTAAGGACTGGAGGAAAGTGGAAGCCACCTGCACCATCTTCTTTTTTCGGATGCACCCGTTGGAATGAAGGAGCCCAGAGCCCCTGCCTGAGAGGCCTGAGCTCATTCGTGCCTGCTTCGTGTTGCGTAGAGTAAACTGGTGCTGATGCCTTCTTACTGTCTTTCGGTCTTGTCATCCCAGAACTCAGGACCACATGATAATGAGTCAGTGGTTGTGCAATGTACTATGTGTTTAATCCTTGCAAACATAAGTTCTGTTGTCTTGTGTAAAGTTACCATTTACTCTTTTCTCAGTTAAGCCATCAGGTATAAGATGTTACGTTGATGGATCAGAAGAAATTGGAAATGACTTCAAACTAAAATGTGAACCTAAGGAAGGTTCACTTCCATTACAGTATGAATGGCAGAAGTTGTCCAACTCACAGAAACTGCCCACTTTGTGGTTACCAGGTATTGCTGATATTACAGATTATACTATATGCCATCAGTTTGGAGTTAGATCTAGTAGTGGGGTATGTGTGTGTGTGTATTTTGAAATTCCCAGATACCTCCCCTTTTCTGTATAAAACAATCAGGATTCCATGAGAATTATTCATTGTTTTACAATGACAACTTAGTGTCATATTGTGTTAATGATAATATTTTTATAATCTCACTGCTTAGGATATTATAGTTTCTTTGTTATAGATTTTTTAATAGTAAGTAATACTGTAATCGTAATAGTAACGATTAATAGTAATCGTAATGTAGACAATGGCTTAGTTATAATAAGAGTAGGATCTTGAATGCTTTGCCTAGATTAATGATGAAGTAGGATTTCTCTCCACCTCTTCCTTTTCTCAAACTAAGAGGCCAAAACTATATGACCCCTTCTGACTCTGAAACATCTTTCTTCCACCTGCAGGGATAAAATAGGTTTTGAAATCTTCTGCACCAAAGAGCCTTGTGGGATGGAATTTTTGGTTTTGTTTTTTAAAGTAATCTCTAGGCCCAGTGTGGGACTCAAACTCCTCAGCACCCTGAGATCAGGAGTTGCATGTTCTACCAGTTGAGTCAGCCAGGCGCCCCACTGTTTTTTAGAATCAGTGTGCCTCTGCTTCAGGGGAGGCTGTATGTGGCTAAGGCAGTGGTGGATACTCTGGCTTGTGATACAAATGAACTAGAGGGCAGTAACAGCTGGTCCTTGAACAACACAGGTTTGAACCATGAAGGTCCATTTATACATGGATTTTTTTACAGAGCGTACTGAAAATGTATTTTCCTTATGATTTTCTTAGTAGCATTTTCTTCCTAGTTTACTCATTGCAAGAATGCAGTATATAACACAGATAAAATGCAAAACATGCCCGTCGGCTGTTTATGCTACTGTAAGGTTTCCAGTCAAGAGTAGGCTAATTATAGTTACATTCAAGGGACACATGGGTGGCTCCATTGATGGAGCGTGGGACTCCTGATTTCCACTCAGGTGCTTATCTTGGGGTCACGAGATGGAGCCTGTGTCAGGCTCCGGGCTCAGTGCAGAGTCAGTTTGAGATTCTCTCTCCCCCTCTCCCTGTGCGCCCCCCTGCTCGTATGTGCACTGCCTTGCTCTAAATAAATAATAAAATCCTTTTAAAAATTACAGTTACATTTTGGGGGAGTCAAAAATTATACCCTGATCGTTAACTGTGCAGGAAATCCTTACACGCCTGCCCCCGCCGCCCCCCCCCCCCGCCCCCGCCGTTGTTTGAGAGTCAGCCGCGTCTGCGTTCTGGAGGTGCTCACATGTCTCCATAGACATTTGTTCGTACCCAGCTTCCATTTGTCTCACTTTTACCTGGATTGTCAAGCTTAATATGGTTTGCCTTTACTAAAAACTTAGCAATGCAATATTGTGAAGATGGGTTATGCCATATACTTCCTTTTTCCCCCATAGACATGAAGTCACCTGTTATATCTGTAAAAAATGCCTCTACTGAGTACTCTGGGACATATAGTTGTACAGTCACAAACAGAGTAGGCTCCGATCAGTGCCAGCTACGCCTGAATGTTGTTCCACGTAAGTACCTTCTTTCTGTCTGTTGTGAGGACGTCTGTTTGCGTCGTCTTCATATAGCTTCCTTTGGTTCAGTCAGCAAGTGTGTATTGAGGGCAAGGGGATGTTAACTTGGCAAAGCACTCTGTGATTTGGTTATTTGCTATTCGAAGTCCTGGGAAGGGGAAAAATATATAGCCTTTATTATTGTAATGACATTAAAAAGGTAAGAGTTGTCAAATTGACTCTTGTATTTAGATATTAGAGGTATAAGCTATTTAGAACATTCTTCTATGACAACCAAGGTAGCTATGATATTAAAATCTTTTAGTCTAGTTTCATGATTTTTATGCTTGAAATAGATTATGTAGTCCAGAAGAAAGTTCTTCCAGTGGGTCTTTTCCACTGGACCAAAAAACTAATAAATGTGTTCCTTAAAGTTAATATATGCAATGAAATCCATCCATCACTATGTACCCTTAACCTTCAATATGACTAGATACGGATACAGATTTTTTTTTTACTATTAATTATTGTCTTATTTATATCTTATTCTAGCTTCAAATAGAGCTGGAACAATTGCAGGAGCAGTTGTAGGAATTTTGCTTGCTCTAGTGCTCATTGGTCTTATCGTCTTTTGCTGTCGTAAAAAGCGCAGAGAAGAAAAATATGAAAAGGAAGTTCATCATGATATCAGGTAATTAAGTGACACAAGAGTTGACTGATAGAAATTAAATTTTTATGTCTCTAAAGCATTAATTCTCTTAACCACCTGAAGCATTTACCCCGCTAGAACTGGATAAAGCATTTACTTTCAGTTTCAAGTGCGCGGAACTGACCAACCTCTGTTGTGCCCTGCCTCCGGCCCTTATTTTGAATCCTATTTTAAGAGCTACTGCAAATGCTTAAGACTGTCTGCCTCCTCCCGATAAAGTGCAGGCATGAAGTTTCTCCAAAAATGAGCAGATGTTGAGGTTTAGAAAGAAAGACCTGATAGTATCAAGTGACATTGGTAATTTATAGAAATGTTAGTAATTATGATTTTATTTTTTAATATTCTAAACTAGTAGATCTTAACTAGAAGTGTGCATTGCATTATAGAACTTTAAAATAATAACATATGACTTAAATAACATCCAGCAGGTAAATTGACATTTGGTAGGTCTGGCTTGGGGTCTGGACACTTGTCTTTTTAAACTGCACCAGAGGTAACTCTGGTGTATATTCTTTGTCATTGCTTGGTATGAAAATTCTTATGCGTAAACTCTGAGTTTTTGTAAATTTGAATCTGCTAAGTTTTCAGCTAAGGTCTTAGAGAAGTAATTTCCTTATTTTGGTAGAAATATTTTCATAGATGTTAATGCCTTATTAGCTATAATGTGTTGGCGTGTTGGCCGACCATAACTGTAGATTGTCTTATCAGTGATAGTAGAGTATGAAGAAATTTAAGTTTGTTCCTTATAAGACAGCATTATAGAATCAAATGTTTGTAAAACTTTCATTTTATTATGTATGAAGGAATATACTCTGTAAATGATAGATTTGGGATGAATACACAGTCCATAACATTGTACCTTACTGCAATTGCTTTTTTGTGTGTCATGCACACTTTTATATACACGATACTTAGAGGATCTTTCTTCACCCATACCCATTTTTCATAGCTTATGTAATTATGGGTTTTTAGAAACTTGTTCTTTGAACTTGTGTTGGGATCTTTGCTTTCTAGGGAAGACGTGCCTCCTCCAAAGAGCCGTGCGTCCACCGCCCGGAGCTACATCGGCAGCAATCACTCGTCCCTGGGCTCCATGTCTCCTTCCAACATGGAAGGGTATGCCAAGACTCAGTATAACCAGGTACCAAGTGAAGACTTCGAACGTCCTCCCCAGAGCCCAACTCTCGCACCTGCTAAGGTAGCTGCCCCTAATCTAAGTAGGATGGGGGCGGTGCCTGTGATGATTCCAGCGCAGAGCAAGGACGGGTCCATAGTGTAGAGCCTCTGCACTTCCATGTGTGCTGTCCAGGTTTCTTTTCTCCTCTTCGGGTAGGAAGACTGTTCCGTTCTAAATTCTGCTACCAGCCTCAACATGTATCAAGAACTTAACCAGAACCTGAAAATTATGTTTTAAAAAGTTTTGTGTGGTTACTGAAATAGTAAAGTTGAATTGAAGTCACTAAAGACAGATTCACCAACTAAAAAATATTTCCTTTAAGAGATTGATTTGATAGATTTCTAAATATCAACACTTAAAAGATATAGCACTTTGAATATGAAATCCTAGGTGAAGAAATTGGTGAACTTACATGCACCCTAAGTTGATACTTGAATCATGTGCACCTGGTACTTCCTGTTTTCTACCATTTATTTTTAGGTTGCCTTTCTCAATTAATTTGTGATCTGGTATCCCCTCCAAATTGGTAAAGAAACATCCATCCAAAAATACTTACGACACACCTGTGTTTGTTCTTTTTGAAACTTCTTTGGAAGCTCATTTAAATATGAGTTTGAAACAGCTCTCTAATAACATAAAAAACACTACAGTGTTCTAGAAATTACTAGTTTTACTTCCGAATCATTTATAGACCTTGTCTATGAAATGATTTCTTAACTATTTAATTGATAGACTGCTGTAGGCAACAAGGACATAGTAAGCTCCTTTACATGCTAAAATAAAGGAGCATCTCTCTGATTCATTTAGAGATACTAGTTAGCGGTGCGGTAGTGAATATGGGTTTTGTTGATGAGTGATCTGATGCCTTGAGGCCTGTGGCCGTCTGTAGAACAATGACAGTCAGAACAAGGATGGAATATTTTGCAGTTCCCAACTAAACACTAGCCCTTGAGGTGATATTTTTCTAATAAGAAAATTATGACTCATTATTTGACAATTACAGTTTGAAATTCCCCAATCATTGGTTCTAAATTGAAAAACATTTGTTCAGTGTTTAGGGGGGGTGGATTATGTTGGTGTTGCACAATATATGTTTTAGAAACATGTAATCCTACATTTACCACTTGAATGTGGTTCCTGGAGGTTATTGTCTTCATAGACTCAGAATGATGAAATACATTTTCAGCTAGGAAGTGTCCTCCATCGATTCTGTATTTCAGACTTGGGAGGATGTATAGCTCTTTTATGGCCAACATGTCCTTGTGTAGTTGCAGAAAATCACGGTGAGCTTGGAAAAGAGTGAGTCTTAGTTTTGTGAAAGTGATTTATTCTTTAAAAAAAAAAAAAAAAAAAAAGGAGAGAGAGAAATGAAAGGAAAAGGAGTAGAAGGTATACTCCTAACTGCCAAATGTGTTAAATACTATTGTAGTAGAAGAAAGTGAGTTTATTGTATTTCCCTTAAGATTGTGAGGGAGTGTGGATATAGTAAAATGAGCCAACAGTTTCTTTATAGTAAATAAGGTTTGCAATAAATTATTTCACTAGCTCTAAAACCTTTTCCCTAGATTTTGATAGGGAGTCGGTTTCTGTTGATCTCTTCGGGTGCTGTGGTGGTAAATGCTACATTATAAATTAATGTTCGTATGAATTTGAGGTTAGGCAGAGTATTGTGTATACTTTTTAATGCTGAACTTAAGCTGAATGTCTGTGTAATGGATTAGTGTATAGTTTTATATATTTGGAAGCATTTTTTAGTAGGTTTTTAACCCTATATAATATTGCTTTTATACTTGCGTTAACATTTTCATCTGTGCCTTTGGGTAGTTTTAATTTTTATTATGAATTTCTGGTGCCTATGAGCTAGCTATCACCTGAAAGGTGCTTAGAGGTGAAGGTACTGTTAAAAACACATCACTGTGACACCTTTCTCTTTTCATACTTTGATTCTTGCCTCCTCTTCCTTCTTCTTTTTGGGTGCAACTTAACCGATTGTGTTATTCATAAAGTTTCTAAAATTTCAACATCCCCAGCACTCTGACTGTGTATGATTTTGTAAAAGTAGCTATTTTTGAACGCCAGATGTTTGGCCTGTTTTGTATAATAAAATTTTTAAGATAGTGTAAGAATAAATAACAGATCACAGACTTGGATAATAAAAGCATTTGATCCTTCCTGTCCCCAGTTTTCATACAGTGAAGATTACTCTGTCGATCTAAATAGGAACTACGGTAAAAGGTGAATGTGTCCGCCTCTCTGAGATGTGGCTCTGAGTAATCAGACTCTCCCAGAAGCGCTTTCAGGTCCACACCGCTTACAGCCTGAGAACAGAGCTCGTAAAACGTCACCTGTGTGACCTGAGAAGACTGGCTGGGTAGGATTAAGTTTCAAGGACAGAGTTCAGTTTTATACTTACTTCTCCAGCTATTCTCATTGTAAATTTCAATTGATCCAAAAGTCAGATCGGTCAGGTACTGATAACTTCCCAAATAATTCTCAGCAATCATTCAGATGAGCTGGAAGTATTTCTTTTAGAATAACTTAGCAATCATCAAGCAATTCAACCAAAACTGGCTGTTCAAAGCATTACCATGAGAAAGCCAATCCTGGCCACTTCAGAACAGCCCTGCATCTTTGAGGAGAATCCATTTGATTCTGTTTGACACCTGAGACTTGACACCGTCTTTTTGAGTTACACAGGATCATTTGGAGAGAAATGGTACTGGCGAGGATGAGTTCTGTGCTTAGAATATGTAGTTCACTGGTGTTCTTTTTCTTATCGGCAGTTTGACCAGTATTCCCCTCTTTGAGAACCCCCCAAATTTCTTATCAATTATACTGATGACGAGTTTATTCAGGCAAATAACTTTCTTTAAATTTGGGCTATCTGCCATGGAGTGGTTACTTTGGAAACACAGTCTGAGTGTGTCTTGGGAGGGTTTAGTTGAAGAAATGCAGTTAGATTATGGATGTGAAGAAATACCTGATTTTGTTAAAATGCTAATTTTTAAGATTGAATTCTGGAAATTTGGAGCAAGTGAAGGGGCAAGTAAACATTTTGATTAAATATAGAAAGAACTCATTGCATGAAGTTGGATATTCAATTCTGTAACGTATGGCTTCTTAAAATAACTACTCTGTCTTTCTGTGTGCGTGGGGCATGTAAATTTGAAGTTCTATGAATGTTTAAGGTTCTTTCCTAATCTGTTCATCTCCACAGTGTTTAGGGCTGTCAGATGCCTTATTCCAGTGTGAACAGAAAAAACAAACATTTTATGTAGTTAATGCTTTGATGTGTCACGTAAGGAGTAGTTTGTAGAAAATGTTGGCACAACTTTAACTTTTTAGTGGCTTGTGACATTATATATATGTATATATATCTTCTTAAAATTCTTGTGTTTGGTAGTATAAATGTTCTGGGCAAGTTTTAATATATCAAATGCCTTTAGATAGTCTTGGGATAGAGGCAACACATTCTGCAGGTAGAGTTTTTACTCGTTTGCCTATTTTGACACTAAAAAAGGTCCATAACTGAGCACAAATTCTACAATGTTACAGAAGTAAGGAAAAATAATGAATAAACTTGTAAATTGTGGTTCTGTTTATCTTATATAGGGTGATATCACTAAACAATTTCTTCATCTAATCTCTTACTATTATTTAAAATCAAGCTTTTAAAAAATACTCTATTTTTTTAATTTTAAAAGTATGGTGAATATCAGTTGGATTTTTGGTTGTGAACACTAAAAGCTCCAATCAAGGAAGAACTCTGGATTTTCTGCTAACTTAATGCCATAAGTGTTAAGAGAACCACAATTTATTCACTTATTCTCATTCCTAACTGTGAACTTTTGGATAAATACACTTGTACTACTAAGAAAAAATATTTTGACACCTGACATATGCAAGTAGAGAATTGATAAGTGTCAGTTTCAAAATGATTTTGTATTTAAAGTTTCTGGCTTACGTATCCAATGGTGCAGATTTTGAAATTTGTAAAAAACAAAATTTGTTTAAAAAAAAAAACAAAAAAACTTGCTCTAGTTTTGTGACCTTGTGTACTTTTGAAATAAAATCAAGAAAGCAGTTTTCTGCCTCATGGTGTGGCTTTATTGTGCCTTTTTAAAAATGTCTACTTTATAAAACTTTAGTATGCGATTCCTCAGCGTTTCCTATTATATCCCCTTCTTGCATCCTTCTAAACAGAATAAAGATCAAACTGTCACACATCAATGAAAACATGTCAGACATTCTTATATTTCCCCACTCCTGTGCATTTATGTGACACCAAATAACATAGTATTTGGGGTTGAAGCCTCCACAAAGTTGTGTGATCTGTTCACAATTTATAGCGTTGACTCAAATTTGAGTTCTTGAAGAGTAGCCTTGAGTACGTAAATATCTAGTTGTGGTTTCAAGTTTTCTTGCTGATTCTAAACAAAGATTTCAGAAAAGAAAACGATGAGGTCGTAATACCTTTGTAAGAAGACATTTTTAGGGATGTTTTATTACGATAGAGTTTTTCAGGGTTAGCACCTGCAGAGCCTTTGGGCTAGATATTAGTCCTTTATTGTGAGGGGCTGTCCTTTGCCCTGTAGCATGTTGAGCAGCAGGCCTGGCCTCTTTCTTCCTCCCCGAGATGCGACAATCAAAAATGTCTCCAAACATTGCCACGTGCCCATCGGGGTGGAGGGCAAAATTACTCCAGTTGAGAACCCCTGGTTTATACTGAGGTGAAATTTTCTCCCCAGAGATGAAGAGGATTGGCCTTGCCATCAGACTTGTCTAAATTCTGCTTATGACTAAGTGCTTTCCTTAGCTTCGCTTTCCTGGTGTTTGAAATGGGGATAAAAATACTACATCCTGGGGGGTGCTGGTTCTAAGAGTGAACTACCGAGTAAAATTCAATGCCTCTCATTTAGACCATATTTTAACCCTGTAGCTCTAAAGGCCAGATCATATTTCTGGTTAAATAAGTACCAGATGGCAAAACTGATGAAATAGAGATAAGATTGAATATAAAATAATTTGTTTTTAGTTAAAAATGGTCTAGCTTTAAGCCTAAGGCGTAATCAAATGTAATTTCTAAATGTAATAAAGGCAGCAGTGAAAAGATCATGAAGCCAGTCCTGGGAACTCAGATCAGTTTTTCATGCTGGTGTTTCTGAAATCGAAATCAAGTGTGATGTGTTGTTTTGTTACTTAAGTGATTTTTCTAAATTTGATAACTATTTATAGAAAGAGTTGTTGCAGGAAAAAACAAAAAACAAAACTCTAGAGTGATCGAAGAACCACGAAGTAAATTTCAGGAAAAGTTCCTTGATGCATCAGTTTGCTTCTCGTTTTACTAGTGAGCTGTGAAAATTCTAACTAATGGAGAATGAAAAAGTGGGGAGAAGATGCAGGAAATTACAAGTAAAAACCAATCCTCTTGACCTGACATGAAAGATCTTTCCAGGTGCATTCCATGTCTCTGTGTTTTATTTTCTGCATGCCTTCAGGTGTGCCTTTGTGCCGTAGCCATGCTCCATAGCTAAGGGGCCACAGTTCCATACCTTTGTGAGTGTGTAATTTGTTAAGCCAGAGAACAGCCCCACCTTGCTTACCTGCCCTGCAAGTGCAAGTTCAGTCGTTTTTCCTGATTTCCACCCCTGCCCCTCACTTATAAATTAGGGGTGCATCTGGGCCCTCAGCTTCCCCAGTAAAGTCTTTTAGGGCCCAAATCCTTTGCATTCCAGTTGTTTAACCTGCTTAATACGCCCTTTTACAAGTTTGAAGTGGATTTACTCCCCTCTATCCTCAGTGCCTAACTCTCACTTGCATATTGCTCAATAAATGTTGAGTGAATTTTTTAAAACAAAACTGAGCCCATGGGGCAAGTCTGCGTTGATTTCGTATGTCTCCTACGTTCCATAAGAACTTCCCTGCTCGCTTCCAAAAAGACCATGTCTGGAGAGAAAGGTGGAGTGAGTATGTGTGGGGAGAGGAATGTACACGCGGCTCAAAAAGTTAACTTGCACGGGGGTGCCTGAGTGGCTCTGTTGGGATACCCGTCAGACTCTTGGTTTCGGCTCAGGTCATGATCTCACAGCTGTCGTGGGATCGAGCCCTGTGTCAGGCTCTATGCTCAGTGCAGAGTCTGCTTCAGATTCTCTCTCTCCCCCTCCCCTGCTCTTCCCACTCTAGGAAATAAATAAAATCTTTAAAATACAGTTAACTTGCACAAACACAGAAGGGGGTCCCCTGATCGAATAGGAGCAAACCTGGAGAAGTAGAGAAGCATTTTAGAAGGAAACTTGTAAAACCCTGCTGAGAGATGCTAAGTAGTCTGGAATGAAGTTAGTGACCGTTTTCTCACCAAGGTTATTTTGATAATTACTAATGGGAACCTCTGAATTGTCAGGAAACCCTTTGCAGATGACTGGTTTCCATGCTAAATCATTAATGGTGGTATGGTTTTTCTCTTGGGTTTCACAAACTTCCAGAAATATTGGAGTATGCCTTTAGAGAGGCCAAAAAAATTACATGCTTATTATCATTGCCTACTTGTGGTATATTAATATTTCTTAGTATCAGAATTCAGGGAGATGTGCTTAGATAACTAAGTTATCATTTCTTAGAAGATTTTAAGACCCTCACCCCCACTTCAAAAAAAGAATTTCAACTCTTCAGGTCTTTTAAAATAGTCCTCTGAAATGACTAGTCATTTATCATTAATTTCTGTGTATGATTGTATCAGTTTGCTAGGGCTGCCCATAACACAGTGGCACAGACTGGATTAAACAAATTTATTGCCTTGTGTCCCAGAGGCTAGATGTCCAGGATTTGGGTGTTGGCAAGATTGACCACTTTTGCTTTCAGGGGAAGATCTGTCCAGGTCACTGTCCTTAGCTTGTAAGGACACGTTGGCTGTCTTCTCTTTGTGTCTCTTTCCATCCTTTCCTCTCTGCCCACCCTGTTGACTTGACCTGATTCTAACTCACTGTAACTACAAGGATCTATTTCCAAATAAAGTTATATTCTAGGGTGCTGGGGACTAGGACTGCAACCTAGTTTTGGGGGCACACAGTTCAACCCACATCAGTAATAATGATTGGAAATTACAAAGAAGAACAAATGAAATAGTCAAAGTGGGCATGGAACACATGCCCAGAGAGTTTCTTTGCTTAATTTTTAGTGGTATAATAAAAATATCAGCACCTAAATAACCGTGCCAGCAGTTCTTGAATGCTTGTCCGTCTCCCCTCTCACCTCCCCCAGAAGTGTACTATTTCAAATCTGTATACAGATACGTATCTGTATCAAATATGGAGTGACCATATGTGCTGTTAACCTCATATCTTTTTTTTTTTTTTTTTTTTTTGGTCAAGGGAAAAAGTAGTTGATGACATGGTTATGGATTTGGCTTTTCTTATGAATCTTGCTGACAATATGAAACTGTTTTTCTGGGGAAATAGTTTTTAACCTCAGGAAGACGCGAGGAGGTGATCTGGACCACTTTGGCAGGGGACCGGGTGTGGGGGTGGGGCATGGAGAATCTACGTTATTGTGGAAGCAGATTCGTGGTCGTTTCTCTACACTCACCTATGATCTAGACAAGAGTTGATTAAAACTCTTCATTTCTAGGGGAATTTTCTTAAAGCATTTGGCTCACTCTCTTGCTCAAAAGCTTTCTTGGACAACCTCTAACTTAAAAGTTCAAACTCCAGCCTGATTTTAGACTTTCACAACTGGCCTTACACTGCCATACTTCTGTGCTTACTTACACTTGCATACACATATTTTGATTTTTAAATAAAGTTTTATATGAAATTTTAATTTTTTTAATTTTTTAATTTTTTAAGATTTTATTTATTTGACAGAGTCAGAGATAGTGAGAGAGAGAGATCTTGCAGGAACAGGGAGCAGAGGAAGAAGCAGACTCCCCACTGAGCAGGGAGCCCCACGGGGGGCACTTGATCCCAGGACCCTGAAATCTTGATGTGAGCCGAAGGCAGCCACCCAGCCAGCTGCCCAGGTGCCCCTATATGAAATTTTTAATTTAACAGATCCTCTCAGATTATTCTGCCTCTTTTTATCTTTTGTGTATCTACCTACCTAAAACCCTAGTCTTCAAAACTATATGTTGCATCATAGTGATACACTGTAACTTAACCAGTCTCCAGCTGAGGACCATTTAAATCGATACCATCCTTTTGATATAAGGAGTAAAATTATAAGCAGTATATTTGTATATACATTGTTTTGCAGGATATGATTCTATCCTTAAGGTAAATGTCTAGAGGAGGAGATGCTGAGTAAAAAATATTCTGTTAGCTATTACTAAAATACCTTCTTGTTACAGCAGCTTATGCTTGCCACAAATGAGAGTGCTTATCTTGGCCCAAATCCTCACTCATACTCTTAATCTAATTTTGTGATCGTCTTGATTTCTGAGAAGAAAATTATCTCATGGTTTAAAATTTCTATGTATCCACTTGATTATCTTTTCCTATGTTTAAAAGCCCTCTGTACTTTGGAGAACTGTGTTCATATGCTTTACTCATTTTTCTTTTGTATTATTTTGCTAATTTGGCAGAGTTCTTAAATATTAATAAAATGAGCCCTTGGTGATACGATTTTTGGGAGGCGGGGGCCAGGTTACCCTCTGTCTTTCACTCTGTGTATGGTCTTACCCTTTTCTGATCATGTAATCCTAACCCTTCCTCAGCCATCCTCAACCATTCTCCTGGTTCAACCTGACTTCTCCCGAAGCAAAGGATCACTTGGCTTTCCACGTTTATCTCCTCTCCTTAAGCAGATGTCAGGCCTTTCAGAGGTGGAACATCTTTACATCCAAATGATCAACACATAGATTCTCGGTGATCTCTGTTGATGAGGATAATTACAGCAGCTCTGGGTATGTTTGCATCAAGTCATTGCCACACAGACTCCATCACAGTGTGGTTTTTTCTCAGTTTATCTGTGTTTCTTCAAGTTGCTGGTGTTTGGGCTCACAGCAGTTTCATGGTGTCCGCACAAAACTACATTCATGAAGAAAATGAGTTATCTGGCACTTGGAAAGAAGAGTTGTCTAGGCCCTGGGTTAGGTCAGCTCTCACACACTATTCCAAGCTGAATGTTGGCTTACTGGCACTGTGCTCTTTTAATGTTGCTAAGTAGGACATTTTCCCTGTCACGTAGTCCCAGAACTGTCAACAGTGAGGAACATTTCTAGGGAACAGTAGAATGACCTTGCAATTTTCTTTTTAAAGATTTATGAATTCATTTTAGAGAGAGCACGAGGTGGAGGAGAGTAGAGGAAGCAGGAAGCCTGATGCGAGGCTCAGCCTCACAACCCTGAGGTCATGACCTGAACAGAAATCAAGAGTCAGACCCTTTACTGACTGAGCCACCCAGGCGCCCCGACCTGGCAAGTCTAAGAGGAGAGTGTGGTTATAGAAGATCCCAATGACTGACCCAGAACCTGTTGGAAAAATTACAGTCCTCTGACATTCAGCCTCCACTAGTCCTTTGATCTAACAAGAAGGGGACCTTTTGTGTGTTCACAGAAACACAGAACACAAAGTAAAATAAGTACATGGAAAATAATCTACCAATTTAAAGATACTACGTGCCATGCCCAGGACAGGGTAGAGATATACACTGGATAGTAGCCAACAGGGCTGGTGGCATGTTTATATAGGTTTGATTTAAACTTTTTGCAATATGGGCAAAAGATTTGTGATTTAGTTAAGAAAATTGACATGGCAATTTGTTTTGTAAAAACAGAACAACCCAAAATATCCATAGGCTATATTATCTAGTCCAGCATTATTTTATGAAAAAACCGAGATTCAGAAAGGTTTCAATTCCCCAAGTCACATAGTTAGGAACAAAATCCAGGTCTCCTGACTCCTGGTCTAGTATTTTTCTAAGAACCTCCGGTGCTTGGCAGTCTGGGCCCTGTGAAAACCATATGAAAAGAAAGAAAATGGAAGAGTGTATGGCTCTCTCTCATCGCTCATTGCTCCCAGCAATATCAAGCAGGCAGAAGGCCAGTGGAAAAGAGCAGACTCTGGCCTAACGAGGGCTTTCTGGCCCTTGCTAAACATGGTCACCAGTGCCCAGGGCACACTGAGCGTTGACAGATGCACTCTTCTTCCAGATAGAGTGAAGCTCCTGCTGGGGGTTACGACTGGAGGGCTCATTGTTCTACGAAGCCCGTTTATGCTAATGTTACATTGCTGATTACATAACTGAAGTAAATTGTACATATCAGCTGTACTAGATATGGTGGAGACAACTTATTTAAGGAAATGATTCTGTTGGCACATAGCTTCAAACTATGTTTTCTTTCAACTACAGAGAAACTAGACTTTCAATTAGGGTCAGTATATTATAGATGTAGGTTATAGGAGAAAGAAACCATAACTCCTAGCAATAGACCCATGTGTATATTTTTTTAAGATTGTATTTGAGAGATAGCTTGAGTTGGGGGTGGGGCTGGAAGGAGAGGTGCAGAGGGAGAGGGAGAAGCAGGCTCCCCACTGAGCAGGGAGCCCAACCAGGGGTGCGGTGGGGGCGTGGAAGGGTGGAGGGATGGGGGGCTCCATTGCAGGACTCTGGGATCGTGACCTGAGTGGAGGTCAGATGCTTAACCCACTGAGCCATCCAGGTGCCCAACAAACCCATATTCTAAGAAAAATTATAAATTTGGTGACAAAGTATATTTATATATTTTAAGCATTTTAAAATATATAAGGGATACACTATTTTTAATGGTTTTCCACTTAAAACTTTTTGATTGGCACTCCCTATTGTGTCAAGGGAGCGAGATTTTATTGTAAACCTGAATGCCAAATCCCTGTCAGATCCTGTATTTTAACTTTTTGTGTATTCCCTCAGATTTCACAGTATCAAGCATCACAAATGGTATCTTCAAAATTTTTAACTCTTACTCTCAATGTCAGATTTTAAACACAGTCTGTCTTATCACTGGGAAACATGAAATAGATTTCACTTAGGTGACAAAACTAAATTTCACATTTTTCATGTTCCAGTCATTTTAGACAAATTTCAAAAATTTTAAATACTTTCATTTTTAATCAGTAAATTTAATTTCACTTCTTTAGTAGAAATGCTTGATGGATGATTTATAAGATGCAGAAACATTTTTTTCTACTGAACTTAGGGAAACAATCACAGGCTTATTACTTACTAACTCTAAAATATTATCATCTATCCACTTCCTATATGAATTCAAAAAGTTAGCAGTTCTGGTACATGATCAAATTAAGCTCTAGGCCAAAGGTGGGGGTTGAACTCAGCACCTGGAGATAAGAGTCAGAGGATCCAACAACTGCGCCAGCCAGGTGCCCTTCAACTTGTCCATTTATTCCTAAACTTGAAAGGAATACTCTGCTATACCAAAGCCCACTCCAACAAAGCTGGTATATATTTAGATATATGACTGAAGACATTTCCAAAAGAGATCTGTAGTTTAATATCTAATGGTAAAGATCGGTTGAGTCACATACATGTGAATACCATGAAACCACTAAAAACCATGTTTTAGAAAAAAAAGTACATAAGAAAATGTTTCACATTTTCAAATTGTGTGACCATAAAATGAATGTGTTTCGTAATACAGCATATTGGAGTATACAAAGTAAAAGCTCCTTTTTATAAACATCCCCATCTATTAAAATATTAATATTGGTTAACTCTGTGGGAGGATTATAGGTGATTAATGCTCATTCTCTGTGCTTTTAGGTATTTTTTTTTCTTAAAAGTATATTACTTTTGTTGACAGAAAAATAATTCTAATAAAGAAATGTTTGAGGTTGCCTGGGTGGCTCAGTGGGTTAAGCCACTGCCTTCAGCTCAGGTCATGATCTCAGGGTCCTGGGATCGAGTCCCACATCTGGGCTCTCTGCTCAGCAGGGAGCCTGTTTCCTCCTCTCTCTCTCTCTGCCTACCTCTCTACCTTCTTGTGATCTCTCTCTGTCAAATAAATAAATAAAATCTTTAAAAAAAAAAAAAAAAGAAATGTTTGAATAAGTATGGCATTCTTAGAAGTCCCCATTAGCAATGACAATTCTACATGAGGATCCGTAGGAAAAGCAGTGGTTTAACTTGAAAAAACTTAAAAAGTTTAAAAGAAAACACTTATAATCATTAAAATAATCAAAAAACTTATAATCAAAAAACTTATAATCATTAAAAAACTAAACTGTAGGCAGTAGCACTTCTCATGGAAAAGGGAAATGAACTACAAATACAGCCTTCCACTTCTAAGTTGGAAAAAAATATCTGATGCCCTCTTGTGGCCAATAATTTTAATAAGGTAGTTTTTTCTTTTTCATTCAAATCAGTCTAACAGAATAACACCAAAATGTCTATTCAGTTGCTTTCTAAATGACAAATAATGCTCACATAGTATTCTTAACAACTTAGTCTATTTTCCCAACATGTGTCCTGGAGTTATACTACCAGGATTTGAAACCCTGATAATTTAGGTCACCTGAGGCAACATACTTGAATACTCTCAAGACAGTTTCCTCATGTGTAAGATGAGAATAGTAAGACATACGTACGTTTATCTTAGAATGGACTGGTAGTACCTGTCAGACAATATGGTGAACATCTACCCACGAGTAGACACAAACTGTTCTCTTACTGGTCTCCTATTCTTATGTAGTATGAATGAACTATCATCTTTTAATATGGCAAATGCTCTTGCTGCATCAATTGTACATTTTTATACATTTGCAAAAGTGTTTCCATAGGTTATCTTCTAGGTATGTAGAGTTTGAATTATGGGGTTAAGAGAATATATGCATTAAAAAACATTGACAGTATCAAATTGTCTTCTACAAAGAATGCAAACCACAGTCTTTCCTGTGTTTGTCAACGTGTTAGCCGAAAAATGGTATTTTTCGGATTCAACTTGTTTGAATGGATTCAACTTGTTTCCCTTGTCATTAGTGTGCCATTAGCACATTTTCTGTTTTTAGCCATTTTCATCTCTTTATAGTTATTTAGCTCTGCTAAATAATTATATGTAGGGGCACCTGAGTGGCTCAGTTTGTTGGGTGACTTCGGCTCAGGTCATGATCCTGGAGCCGCGGGATCGAGTCCCACATTGGGCTCCCTGCTCACAGGGAGTCTGCCTCTCCTTCTGACCTTCCCCTTCTCATACTTTCTCTCTCTCATTCTCTCCCTCTCAAATAAATAAAATCTTTAAAAATAATTAATTAATCATATGTAGGAACTTTTCATATTCTCAGAATAGTAATTCATTTTCTTTTAAACGTGCTGTAGAGGGCACCTGGGTGGCTCAGTAGGTTAAGTCTCTGCCTTCAGCTCGGGTCATGATCCCAAGATACTGGGATCGAGCCCCTCATTGGGCTCTCTGCTCAGCAGGGAGCCTGCTTCCTGCCCCCCACCTGCCTGCCTCTGCCTACTTGTGATCTCTCTCTGTCAAATAAATAAATAAAATCTTTAAAAATATAAAGAAAAATAAACATGCTGTGGAAATTTTCTCTTTGGAGTTACTTTTAGTTTTATGATGCCTTTTATATGCAGCTTACTTTTAAAATTCCAAACCACCAACGTTCCTGTTAAAATTGGGGAAAGTTTCATAAGCTAAAATTAGTAAATATCTCCCTTTATATTTTATATTACTACTTTTACAGTTTCATAATTAACATTTTATCTTTAACCTATCTGGAATATATTTTTATAGCTTAGGGTAGGAATTTAGTTTTTAAAAAATGCATACAGGGGTGTCTGGCTGGCTCAGTCAGAGAAACATGTGACTCTTGATCCTGGGTTGTGAGTTTGAGCCCCATGGGTGTAGAGATTATTTTTAAAAAAGACTTTGAGGTGCCTGGGTGGCTCAGTCAGTTAAGCCTCCGCCTTCAGGTCCTGATCCCAGGATCCTGGGATCTAACCCTGTGTCTGGCTCCCTGCTCCACCATGAATCTGCTTGTCCCTTGCCCTCTGTTCTGCTCATGTTCTCTGTCCTCTCTCTCAATTAAATAACATCTTAAAAAATAAATAAATAAATTGAAAATTTTGACTTAAAAAAATTTTTTTTTAAAGATTTATTTATTTATTTGACAGAGAGAGATCACAAGTAGGCAGAGAGGCAGGCAGAGAGAGAGGAGGAAGCAGGCTCCCTGCCGAGCAGAGAGCCCGATGTGGGACTCGATCCCAGGACCCTGAGATCATGACCCGAGCCGAAGGCAGCAGCTTAACCCACTGAGCCAGCCAGGCGCCCGACTTAAAAATTTTTTTAAATGCGTAGCCAAATAATTCACTATTAATTTTGTATTAGTGAATTATTTTCAATTTGAAGTCACATTCACCATATATTAAACTTTTGTTCCTGGTTGTGCTCTTCTAATCGTTTCACTGTTCATTGTTCAGTCTTATGTTATACTTTTGAGTATATATTGAGAAATCATGTAAAAGGAAAAACTGAATACTCCCTGTCCATTGTTCTTTAAAAAAATAATTCTTGACTATTTTTGAGAATTATTCTTCCATGTAAACTTAAAATCAGGGTTTCATGTTTGATTACAATTTTATCAGACTTTTAATTATGATTTATATTGACTTTACATATTAACTTGAAAAGTTAAGTTTCCATACTGTTGAGTCAATTTAGAAATACAGCATATTCTTCTCGTTGGTTTTCTTTTTGTAAATTTTTATAAATTCTTCTCCGTTTGACTGACTCACTCCTTTCTGTTGTTAATTTCCAGGTACTTAGTACTGTTTCTTAATTATAGAGGTTTTCTCTGACAAAGCAGTATTTTAAATTTTTCTTATGAAATTAGTATTAGTTACATATAACTGGGAACAGTGGAGGAAAAGTATATAAAACTACCACTCTATTACAAACATTTATTATTTTGAAATATTTCCAAAATAGACACAGTATGATCGACAAACAAAAATTTTAACCACACTGCAATCCTTTAATTCAGAAATGTAATAGACTGCCCATGAAACATACATGCAATTTGGTTATCAATGTTATATTTGTATTTGCTAAAAATAAATCCACCAAACTTGTCTTAAATTAAGTACTCATAAAAAATGTTTTGTTTCTCTGCCTCTCTAGTTTCAAAGTAATAATGCTCGGTATAAAAGCCTTTTTTAAAAGATTTTATTTTATTTGACTGACAGAGATCACAAGTAAGCAGAGAGGCAGGCAGAGAGAGAGAAGTTCCCCTTCTCTCTCTCTGCCTGCCTCTCTGATTACTGGAATCTGGCTCCCTGCTGAGCAGAGAGCCCAATGCGGGACCCATCCCAGGACCCCGGGGTCATTATCTGAGCCAAAGGCAGAGGCTCTAACCCACTGAGCCAGCCGGGCGCCCTCAGTATAAAAGTCTGATATATACAACCTAGAAAAATAAAGTTCTCTGTATCTGACCCTTTGCCCTGCCTCTGAGATCACTAGCTACTGTCAATTTGGTATTTTTTTCTAGATAGTTTTTGGCACCCTCATAGAACTATTTTTCTTCTCCAATTTGCAGTTATTTCCAGTTTTCAACATTTTATTCTCTGTCATTACAATTTTTTTAATAGCTACATGGTATTTTCCATAGTATTTTCTTGAATAGATGTTCAGATTTTACTTAACTGTTTACTTGTTGGCTGCTTGGAGTTTAGTTGTTTTGGCCACTCACAATTTTGCAATAAATACTTACTTTTGTAAGTAATGGCCCCCTTGTTTGAGTATTTCTGAAGACAGATTCCTGGAAGTAGTTTCTTGGTCAAAAGATACGCACATTTACATTTTTAACTGCCCTTCAAAAATGGTGGCACTTAAAAGCCAAATTATGGATGTCTACATCATAATCCTTGGCATTTTCAAGACCTGTGAAATTTAAGCAAGGCTCCAATTAGTAACTTATGGGACTCGTTTCTGTAACAAGTCACTCCTTTGAGGGTAAAAACAATGAAGTTTAGCACTTCTATCTATGCTGATCATGTGCTTTAAGGAAAAACATCAAACCACACTAATTGCAGTGGTGTATTTGCTACAAGTACTAATGGTGAATTTGCTTCTGACAAGGATTAGAGGGCATTTTCATGTCATTCCTTATGTTATCCTTTAAATTATGTGAAAGAACAAAGGAATCTGGAAGGTGCCTAATGCTATAAATTGGGAGACAGACCATACTTTCTGCGGTGAATAAAGTGTGTACATTTTTTACAGGAATCACTGAAGCCTTTTCTTGAATTAGTGCTTGCATGACAATGTCCCAGTATAATAAGCCGATGTTCCATCAGTAATGTAGGGATATTGTTTCCCTTCAGACCTCAGTATTACTGCCTTTCACAACTGGAATACAGACTCCCGAGGGTATTATGAGAACACTGAATTCCACGTTAACTCACCAAATACTTGGTAACTTAAAGAAGTTAAAGCCTGTGATAAACTTGGGCCTTAGTAATACCATTACTTCTCTATGAGTGATCTTTCCCCTGGATCTGTCATTGGTACAGTTCGCTTTGTCATCTCAGACCTGTCAAGTACACTGTATTTCCTATTGCAATTTGATTTATAGTTTCAAACAAATAAAATGTTATTAGTCCCTTTTCAGAAACATCTGAATGGTTTGTAAGAACTTTGCCAAGGCTTTATTGTTAATCAGCAGATATTTTAATGTCTTGTATCCTCACTTGCTTCATCTAATCTTTGCATGTTACTCTTTTTCAAATCTTGGCTTGATACTAAAACTTCTCACAGTATTTTAAGTAATGAACTGAACCAACGTACCATCAACCAGGGGCTTTACAAAACCCAGGTTGGTTTGAGTCAAGATTTCATTTCTTAGCTTTCTGTTGTCTTGGGCATTTTTAAACTCCTGAGAGTCCTTACCTAAATTGGGGTAATAATGGTACCGACCTCATGGGGTTATGAGGATTAAATAAGTTATTGGCACATAGATGTGAAAATTTTTATAACTTATTTCATGTTGCCTGTAAAATGGAGAGAATGGCTGCTCTGGCAAAGGAAATGTAAACACATGATAGTGTTTAAGTTTTGCTTCTTTCCAATCATCCAGTAAGAAATCACTTTCACAGTGATAGTTGAGTAGAAATCAACATAAATACTTTATTAATCTTAGACTAAAATCATTAAGTTTGCTTAAAAGTTAAATATATTAAGATAAATAGTACACTGAAAAACTGGAAATAAGCACTTTAGTATTGATATGATAGAACTTACCAAAAGAATTTGTATTTTTTAACTATTAAAATTTTCATGTCCAAGTTTTATCTCTGAATTCAGAGCTTTGCAGTTATACTACAAAGTTAAGATGGAGAATTAAAACAAATTATCATCATTCAGTCACAAATCAGTTCTGTTTGAAACAGCCTCAAAAGGAACCTGAAATTATGCAGCAATATTGTCTTCATTAGAGCAGCCCTACGTTGTCTAAGGGAGACAGACTTGGAGATGTCCTAGAGTCCTAAATACCATTAAGACTTTGACAAATGGGGCGCCTGGGTGGCTCAGTCATTAACCATCTGCCTTTGGCTCAGGTCATGATCCCAGAGTCCTGAGATGGAGCCCCACATGGGGCAGGAAGCCCGCTTCTCCCTTTTCTACTCCCCTTGCTTGTGTTCCCTCTCTCGCTGTGTCTCCCTCTGTCAAATGAATAAATAAAGCCTTAAAAAAAAGTTTGGCAAAATTGTACCCCATGCTTACTAGACTTAATTTAGGACTGATACAAAGATGGCTTTTTTCATTAGGAATGGATTGGAAAAGCTGTATTGATGAGTTTTCTTTTGCTTTAAATAAATAACATTTCTAACTTCCCACCTCTAACAAGCTGGGAGGCTGGATATCAATCAAAGGGCAAAATCTACAGGTATTATGTCTAATACACAGTCAAATGCGAAATTAGTCTTTTTCCCAAGGCACTCAGCCATTTAGCTGTCAGCACTACTGAATAAGAGATTTAGGTTTTATAGTAATCAAATGTGGAAAGAAAAATCTGGTTACTAGATGTGTGCCAAAAATACTTCCCTTCTTGACAGTACGGCTATTATGCTTCTAATTTTTCCAACAAGCTTCTAACTACAACATGAGCAAACTAAAAGAACAAATGCTGACTTCATGATAAAAATACTTGAAACCTGCCACCTTTACAACTGCACACAATCTGTCATCACACAAAACTCTCAACATGTTAAAAACATTTTCAAACTTAAAACTAATCTTCCTGTGATGCCAGTTAGAAAATATGGTTGTTTGAATAGGCATTCATTATCTACTTCAAGAAAAAGGATTATGATGGTTTGAAATATATCAAAAGATACATGTAGTTTATCAAAGATAATATTAAAACTAGAAAAAAGTCTATACAGTTTAAAAAGTTTCCTACTGAGGATGCAGAATTTAAATTCCACATATTCTCAAACCTTTGGGCTATATGCATCCTTATGATTTGTGCACTTCTCTGGTACTCGATACTTAAATAGAAATTTATCAGAAAAAATGACAACAGGGATATTTGGAATAGCCAAGGCCTTCTAATGACTTACTAGAGAGCTGTGATTTTTCTGACAAGTCAAATAACTTTTGACTAGAATAAAGACACGGGTAACAGGAAAAAAAGTATTTATCTTCTTTTTTAAAAAATTTAATTTGGTGGGAAAAAATTCCAAATTCTTATATCTCTCTCTCTCTTTTTGTAGTTCAAGTATGCTTACAAGACTGATGGCATTACGGTGGTATAAATATGAAGGACTACTGAAGAATCTGAATGAAGTACTGTACTATTTGGCTTTATTTCAGACATCTATTAAAGACTGTCTCATATGTTGGAAAAAAAAGCACAAGAATAGAAATGTAAGAACATTTCTGCTTTATGCAGTGGCATTAGGAATGTAAGTCAGATGCCATATCAAAATTGATACAGGCTAAATTCTTAGGAAAATCCTATCTATAGCAACTTTGATGGCTGAAAGATGTTTTACTGTATTTACATTTTCAATTAGTACTACTAATAAACTATAGATTTTTATATGCACATTTTTGATACGGCTGACTTGGGGAAAGTTATGGTTAATAAAAAGTTGATTTTTTAAAATAAAGTTTTATTTTTTTTTCTTTGCTTAGTATTCAAACACATTAAAGTGAAGTAATTCCCTTTGCTATTTCTCCTTTTTATGCACAGAAAAGAAGCACACATTGTCATGCCTCAAACTACTTTTTATTTGCAACTACATGATTTCACGCAATTCTTCTAAACAATGACATAAAATAGATTTCCTGTGTATAAATAACTTACATACTCTCCATAAAGTAAATGCTCAAAGGTGCTAGAACAGATCGTCTGCTGCTACAGTGTTATCGTATCCAACAGAGTTGATGCACAATATATAAATACTCAAGTCCAATATTAAAAACTCAGGCACTTGACTAACTTTAATAAAGTTTCTCAAACTATATCAATATATCTAAAGTGCATATATATTTTTTAAGAAAGATTATTATCAATAACTTTTCTATAAAAATAAGTTTGACGGTTTGGCCCATCTAACTTTACTACTATGAGTATGAACTTTTAACTTTTAATGTGGTCAGCCTTATTCTACCTTCTCTCAACACTGACACCAACAGAATCAAAAGCAGCTAATGAGGTGCTAACATGTGAGGATTAATCCAGTGATTCCGGTCACAATGCATTCCAGGAGGAGGTACCCATGTTACTGGAATTGGGCGATAAGGTTTATTCTTTCTTCCCTGATTTGGATAACCAAATGGAATTGGAGGAGGATAGTGATTCTGATGACCATTCCCTCGGTACATTCCTGGCTTTTTTCTGGGCAAAGGGTGCCACAATGGAAGAGGTGGGAACATCAATTCTGAAATCTGCATGAAAGAGAAAACAATTAAGTTATTAATTCAAAGGAAAAATCAGTCACATTATATGTAAAAACAAGGTGAATTTCCAGATTACCATTAAAGAAAAACAAAATCACTCAGCCATACCCTTAAGAGTAGATCTAAGTGACATTCCTATGGTTAGATCTAAGTATATTAAAAACTTCATATGTAGTAAGTGACCGATTAGTTTTCTGAATGAATGAAAATGAATAAACTCAAAACAAGCAGAAAAGATCAAAACAGAAATGAATGGAAGCTTGAAAGGACAATCATGCTTTATTTTTTTTATTATTATTATTTTCTTAGGACACACGTTTTAGACCAGTAGTTTCCACAGCTGGCTGGTTAATAAGGAGACACCTAAGAGGCTTTTAAAACACAGAATATTCATGCCCTAGCCCTGGTCTACTGAACAGTAAGAATAACAAAAATTTTTAAAAAAGAGGCCAAGTATTCTGACCACAAGTATTCATTAACTTCACAGTGTAGGTGGTGATTCTGATGTAGCCAATTTGTGTTTGGGAACAACAGTCTTAGATTATCCCCTAAGTCTTATGGGACATAAGTTCACATTATTCAAAAAGTTATTAGCAGTTTTGGACCCTCTTGCTCAGAATGCTATACCATGTGACTATGAGTTTCTGAATTCTCTGGTTTCTAATCTGCTCTTTTAAAATTTGTATTTTATATAAAACTGTATTCATATCATAGACAATACAAAAGGTATATAAAAGTATATACAGTAAAAAGTCCCCTTTATCTGATTACCCTCTCAGAGGCAACTGACACTAATTATTATTTTTTTGTGTGTATACACTTAGAAATATTTCATGCGTATACGTGGGTGTACATCAATGCACACATTTTAAAAAACATGCACATACAATTTTGTTTACTCCTTTTTGCCCTTGATAAATATATCTTGGAGATATTCCTATCAATACATAAGGCCCTTTTTCATTATTCTACAGCCAAATGTAATGCAAGGAATATGCCGTAACTAAATTAACTAGTGTCCTACTGATGGAACAGTTAGGCTGTTTTCAGTGTGTTACTACTAAAAAACAATGCACAACAAATAAAACAACACTTTAATGAATAACCTTAGTATAGTTAATCCTTGATTATATAAAATAATAAAAAAATAAGGAAAAATTTAGAGTTCCAACTAATAATTGACCTATACTACAAACAGGTAGCAAAGTGAAATGGTTTTCATTTCTTTTTATACTAGGATGCTGAAAAGGTTTTAAAACTGTCAGAAAGAAGGATGCCTGCCTGGCTCAGTGAGAGGAGTATGCGACTTTTAATCTTGGGGTTGTGAGTTCAAGCCCCACTTTGGGTGTACAGATTACTTAAAAATAAAATCTTTATTAAAACAACAACAACAACAACAAACCTATCAGAAGACAAAATTCTGGAGCCTAAAATACCCCTTCCAGTTAATCTTCATACCCCCAAATCAACCACTGTTCTGATTTCTATCACCAGACCGAGTTTTCCCTGTTCGTTAACTTCACATAAAAATAGAATCATTTAGCATGTGTTCATTTGTGTATGGCAAAATTCTTTGCCCAATCAAATGTTTTTGAGGTCTTTCCATCGTGTGTCTATTATTAGTTCATCCTGTCTTATTGCTAGTATTCTGTGTGAAAACCTCATAATTTTTCTCCCATTTACCTGTTAATGGACATTTTGGTTGTTTTCCATTTTATTATTATGAAAAAAGCTGCTATAAACATTCTAATACATGACTTCGGAAATACTTATTTTCATTTCTCTTGTTAAATACTTAAGGGTGTAATTGTTGAGTAACAGGGTAGGTGCATATGTAATAAGTGCCAGAGTTTTCCAAATTGGCTGTACCATTTTACATTCCCACCAACAGTTTATGAATCTAGCTACTTCATATCCTTGCCAACAGTCGGTGGTGTCAGACTTTAATTTTAGCCATTCTGGAAGAAGTAGTGTTTCACTATGGTTTTAATTTGCATTTCCCAGATGACAAAAAAGGCTAAGCACCTTTTCATGTATTTACTGGACATTTATATAACTTATTTTGTACAGTGTTTATTCACATCTTCTGCCCAGTTATTTTTAATTGGGTTGTTTGTCTTTTATTATTGATTTATAGGAATGATTTATAAAGTATATTCTGGAAACAAGTTCTTTGATGTATGTATTGAGAATATTTTGTTCCAGTCTATGTTTTGCCCATTCATTTTCCTAATGGTTTGTTTTGATGAGCAAAGATTTTAAAATTTGATAAAGTCAAATTTATCAAGTTCTTTTCTTGTGTTTTTTGTATCCCCTGGAAGAAATCTTAGTTTATCTCAAATAATAAAGCTATCTCTCAATATTTTCTCAAAGTGTCGGAGTTAGCTTTTATGTTTAGGTCTATGACCCATCTCAAATTAAATTTTTTGTGTATGCTGTCAAGTAGCAGTTAAGGTTTGTTTCTTTTCTTGTATAGAGTATCCAATTGTTTGTACCAGCTCTTGAAGACTTTCCTTATTGAACCGCTTTGAGACTTTCCTTAAAAAAAAAAAAAAAAAAAAGACTACATATATAGGTTTGTTTCTGCGCTATTTTGTTCCATTAATATATTTGTGTCTTTAAATCTTTACTACACTGGGGGTGCCTGGGTGGCTCATTTGTTAAGACTCTGCTTTCCAGAGATCTGGGATCGAGCCCTGCATTGGGCTCCTTGCTCAGCAGGAAGCCTGCTTCTCCTGCTCCCACTCCCCCTGCTTGCCCTCTCTTGCTGTGTCTCTCTGTCAAATAGATAAATAAAATCTTAAATCTTTACCACACTGTCTTGATAGATATAATAGCTTTATATAAGTATAAGGCCTCTAACTTGATTCTCCTTTTTATAAATTTTAGAATCAATTTGTCACTTTCTAGAAAAACCTTGTTGGGATTTTGATTGATATGTAGTTGAATCTATAGATCAATTTGGGGGAAAATAACAAACTTTTTAATTAGTAATCTCTGGGGGTACCTTTAAAAAAACAGACTCCTAAGAGAACAAAGATCCCAAGCTAGGAATTTTGTATCCTTACTTTGATAAGCCCCTTTTTAAACCTTTTAGTAATGCTAGGTTCAAGATGAAAACATGGACAGGAAGAAAACATTAAAGTGGGCCACTTGCACTAGCCTTCTACATGATGGCTTTTAACAGCCATGCTTTTCTGTCATAAAATGTTTTGTTAGTGAAAATAATGTCAAGGAAAAATGTTTTATTTTAAAAGCACACAAAAGACATTTCAATTTCTATGCCTTTGTTATAATTTTGTCCCAACAGTTTCTCAACATGGGGGGAAATAAATACAATTTAAAAGGAAAATCTAAAAATTAAAGGTCAATTTACTTGTAAAATATCAGCAGCAATCAATTCAGTTTGAGACTTACTTTCTTGCTTTGTTGAGTAACAATAAAATTCCGAGATAAAATTGCAACATGTGAACGAATTATAGGCAATTTAACAGCAGTAATTTAGAGTTTGTAACACATTATGCAGAGAGAAAAAAAAGCCCAAAATTTATGACAAAAATCTTAAAAATGATCCCTAAAATACAAATATAAAGTTTACTTATCTATATAGAGAATCTTTTAGGAAGAATACAAAAATAACTGGTAATGACTACGTCCATGGAAATGTACAGGACGGGATGGGTGGTTGGGGAGTGGTGAGGGAGGACTTGGTTATTATGCTCTTTTACACTGTTTAAAGTTGTTTACAACAAGTGCTTGGTATCTTACAATATGCACATATATACACATATATTCCTAAAAATGATAATCCTCAGACTAATCTTCCGCATAAGCCTAAAAAGATAATTCAACAAATGAAAAAAAGAGAGAAATGAAAAATTAAGTTGTATTGAAAGCATGTTCATTATATAAATGTACGGTGAATATAAAGATTTAGTTTCTCATACTCGAAACTCTCATTTCTTACTCATTAAGGTTTAAATTATTATTATTATTGTTTAAGTTTTTACTTATATTTTTGACAGAGAGAGACACAGCAAGAGAGGGAACAGAAGCAGGGGGAGTAGAAGAGGGAGAAGCAGGCTTCCCGCTGAGCAGGAAGCCCAGTGCCGGCTGATCCCAGGGTCTGGGATCATGACCTGAGTTGAAGGCAGACAGACGCTTAACTGAGCCACCCAGGCGCCCCAAGGTTTAAAATCTTATTAAAGCCCAAATCCAACCCTACCTTGAACCTGTTATGTTTCAGTATGTCTAAATAAGACCAAATTAATAAAAAGATATATTTTAAAATATACTCAAAATTAGAAAAAAGTACATGCACGGAATAAGGCTCAACTCAAAAGATTTCTTTCAGGGGCGCCTGGGTGGCTCAGTGGGTTAAAGCCTCTGCTTTCGGCTCAGGACATGATCCCAGAGTCCGGGGATTAAATCCTAAGCCTGCTGCCCCCTCTATCTCTGCCTGCCTCTCTGCCTACTTGTGATCTCTGTCAAATAAATAAATAAAATCTTTAAAAAAAAAAAAGCTTTCTTTCATTTTTTTGACTTATCTTCTCTGCCAAAGAGGAGTACTATATTAAGAATTTTTAAAAGTATATTAAATATTCTTTGGTATATGGGGTATAGATAATAAATAAGTGGACAAATTTGTAAGCCTGGTTGCTATCTAACTCCTCAACTGTTGAAATAAAGGAGATAATGTTTTAACTTGAGTGAAAAATTAACTCATATATAATTCAGTGAAGTTTCTTTTTAATCGTGGAGAAAAGAAAGTTAACCCCAATGGTATGAATTACAAGTGTCGAAGACTACAAAAACTGAATAGTTACTTTTTTTTTTAATGTGAATCTTTTTTTTTTTTTTTTTTTTAAGATTTTATTAATTTGACAGAGACCACAAGTAGCAGAGAGCCCAAAGTGGGACTTGATCCCAGGACCCTGAAATCAAGACCTGAGCCAAAGGCAGAGGCTTAAACCCACTGAGCCACCCAGGTGCCTCTCAATACCTACTTTTTAATACAATAAAGATTTAAAAATATCAGGAATGTTTCATCACCATGACTTTTTCTAGTCTTTCCCACACTTTTTAAAATATATTTATTATAAATAAATAAAATGTATTCATTCTACTTAACTGAGTAGTAAAAGCAGACCCTTGATAAAGTGACTCAGATGCCCAATTACATCTCTAAAGAATAGCTTCCTTTTATATGGAAAAGAATTGGCATTCAAAATCTCAAATCAGAAATCCTGGGCAACATGAGCAGGACTACCTAGAATGAACTGGCAAGTCCTGCTCACAACATTTAATAGAAAGCCATTCCATGGTTACCTGGTACACAGGGCTTGGGGTCGCAGTCATGGAACTGGGTTTCACTTCTACTTCCTTACTTGTTTCTTCATCTGAAGAAGAGGATCCTGAATGATAATCAGAGGTAACCTTATCAAGGGCCCTGGTAACTTTCTTGGAGATTTCATCCTTATTCTCATCCTCATTTTCAAAGCTCGCAACAATGAATGCATTGTTTTTCTCTCCATACCTAAGGATTAAAAAAACAAACAAACTCATAAACCTTTAAGTACCATCAACAAAAGCAAGATATTGTCCATAAAAACAAACAGGCTTGGACATGCCATTGGTCCAAAGCAAAGAAGGAACCCTCCCAGAACATAACCCAACATATATAGTATCTTAACTCAATTCTATGCCAATAGGCAGCCCACGACTTTCTACCCCTGCCTTATTTAAGTACAAATAAAAATGATTCCATTCTCTTTCCCAATTTTCTTTCCTACTTTCCTATTTTAACAAAAATAGTTACTTAAAACACCAAAGAGAAATTCAGTTTACATTTTTTATGTATCATTAAACTGGTTGTACGGTAAAAGTTTCTCCTGTGCTTTTAACTAACCACTGTAATGTAGATGCTAGTAATTCAAGTCATAAATCAACGAGTCATTTCCTTTGACCTCCATGATTAAATAAAAAAGGGACCTGGTTTGCCTGTATCCACACTGACAAAAATGAGAACTGTGGCAACTGAAAAACAAGTGTTGAAAACAAAGGGGTTTTACTTGAATTATATTGCTTATCTCATGCTAGGAAAACTGCTTACTTCTCATCCTGATTTTTGTTTTTAGAAAGTAAAATGAGCTTTTTAATTCTGCCAAAATACTTTTAGAGACTTGAGCTAGAAAAATAATTATTAGAATATGTAACTTTGGCTGTTGGCTACTAAAAGAAAAAGGAAAATAAATTATGCAATGAGGGAAGATAGCATAATGAATAGTAAAACCAGTAGAAAGAGAGAGCCTGCGAGCACTTGTGCAAAAGAGCACATAGGCAAAAGCGGAAGCAGAATGGAGGGGGCAGGGGAGAAGGAGAGAGAGAATCATAAATAGGTTCCATGCCCAGCGAATAGCCCAGTGCAGGCTTGACCTCATGCCGCATAGATGACGACCTGAGCTGAAATCAAGAGCTGGACACTTAACCAACTGAGCCACTCGGTGCCCCATAAAACTAGTTTTCATTTGGAGTATAGGAGAAACCCACAAATCTATTTGGATAGACTGCACAACATAAACACTATGAAACAATTTCTAGTTAGGTCAAAAGAAATGAATTGTTAACTAGTTCTTACACAATATGTAATTAAAGTTAGACAACATGATTTTAAGCTTAAAAAAAAAAAAAACCCCAAAACAACCTTAATAGAAAAGCAGAGTTAATAATAACTATATCAATTAATTTCATTTTAAGTAAATCTTGTCTCAAATTATTTCTGAATCAGGATATGTATAATAAAGTAAAAGGCCAAACTATAATAAAGCCTTTGAAAGTTTTATGGAAATCATGTAGCCTCAAAGGTGAGTTCTACTTCTTTATATAGTTGTGCGGTCTTCCACTCTCACGCAGGCTGAATGGGGCCATAAATGCTACCTAAATATGGGACATAACTCCCTTTTCTATTCTTTTTCAGTTTATCTCATAAAAGGAATTGCTACAGACGGTAGAAAGAACACTGAACATCTTTCTGGTTCTGGCTCTCCCACTAACTAGCTCTGTGAAAAGAGGCAAGTCATTTAATGTCTCTAGGCCACAGTTTCCTATCTGCTAGGCAAGAAAGCTGGAACTGGCTGGATATTGGTGTGTCTTCAACTAGTGATTCTTCATGCTAGTATAAGATGACTGAGCAGGTTAGGCAAGTTCTTCACAACACAGAACTCCTGTACTATAATTTCAAATTTACTTAGCACAGAGTTTTAGCAATGAAACATACCACTTCATCCTGCCCTCGGTTTAAAGACTGAACAAATTTCAATACAAATGTTAATTAATTCACATGTTAATAAAGTCAGCAATATTAACAATGGGTTTAGGCCTACCTTCAGTTTTGCCCATTAATAGAGTCAAAATTCAAGTAAAACAGAAAGGTAGGCAATTTGAGAAAAATCCCTACCTTTGTAGAACAGAAACCTACATCAAGGACAGACATCAAATGATTGAAGGTCAAACTTTATTAACTCAGATTTCTTTGACATGCAAGTTCAATTAGGTTCTCCATCTTTCCCTTTCTAGTATTTTGGTATGAATATTCTTTTCATGGTAAATGAAGTGGTTTACTGTATTACTGTAACATTAGCATGTGCAGTTAATGTCTTAGAATTAGTATGGACAACTTTTAAACTGCATTTTTCAACTACACACTGCTAAAACATTAAGTCCAATTTAGTTAATTTGAAACAAATCAATAGTATCTAATGCTCTATATCAGGAAAAGAATTCTAGAAATTCCAAAAAAAAGGTATACAATATGTTGGACAAATAAGAAAGCTAAGAACCTATCTCAGGCATTCTCTTTATGGGAAGAATGTATTATCTATTCCATATCTCCTCACATAGTGCACTAAGTGATAACCTTTCTAACTACATAACACTCTTTGTACACTTCAAATATTTTATCCTGATGGAATAACTCAATCATACTATGAAGAATGTTCCCTTGAGTGCATTTCAATTTTTTTATAAGCTTAGTCTCTAGTGTACCAGTAAGTTATTATTAATGACTCTCAGATATTTGTTCAATTATGTAACTGCTATATCAGCTTTATTTTAATTTTCAGAATATTTATCTTTACAGTTTTGGTCCCAAAGCACTAATCAATACTGCAATCTCCTCTGTTAACTTACAACAATGACCTCTACTCAATTGCTAGGATGCCTTTTTTTCTTTGGAGTTCTATTATCTCAGAATGAGTACCCCACATTCTGAAGGTGATTTCTCTGAGCTGTAAAAATTCTCACATCACAGCCAATTTTCACCAAAATTTTAATTTTATGTAAAACTATTAAGAGGTACTGAATGCAAAGATTTTCATATATCAATATGATGAAAGCACAATAATTATTCATTATCTGGAATCATTAAAGTCATGAAGCATCCACCTAAGTAGAATGTGTATTTAAAGTTTCTATCTTCTAGTGCCAGGATTTAGTTTAAGCCATTTCAAATAAATTTGTCCAAAATGTTTATACAATTACCCAACTTCTTAAGCATCTTTGAACATAGAAACAACTCATAATGATTTAAGATCATCATATTAAATAATCATTATTTGACTGGATGATAACAGTTTGCCACCTTTTTAGCTTTTTTGCTCCTGCCTCCACATAAGACTACATGATATTTTTTTTTTTAAGATTTTATTTATTTATTTGACAGAGACATAGAGAACACAAGTAGGCAGAGAGGCGGGCAGAAGGAGAGAAAGAAGCAGGCTCTCCACTGAGGAGAAAGCCCGACTGGGGGCTCGATCCCAGGATTCTGGGATCATGACCCGAGCTGAAGGCAGGCACTTAACTGACTAAGCCACCCAACCGCCCCACTACATGATATTCTTTCAGTAGCTTTATAACTACATGAAAAAGCCCCTTTCAAACACTACTTGTAATTTTTTATGGCTGAAAAACTACATAACTAAAGAACTGTGTATTAAATAATAGTGAGTCAGGATCTAAATGCAGGCCTAATGAAAAAGTAAGCAATTCAATATAGTAACTTTGTGATAGCTATTGCTTATATACTGAGGTCTTCAGTAGGTGTTCAGTGGCCAAAGTCTGTGAAGTATGACCTTAGTCCTAAATTAGTCCCAAAATCTAAAAATGTTTGACGTTCTCGGACCAAAATTGAGATGTCTTGCTCTACTTTTTTCTAACTGAGAAAGAAGTGCTGACTAATCTAGCACCTCAGTTTCCCAAAGCAAGAATCTTACACAAACAGCTTATACCAAGAAGCTCCAAGGTGATCCAGAATGATTCAGTGGAAGAATTACTATGGATTTTTGTCATGACATATCATCACCTCTACTTTTATTTTATTTTATTTTTTATTTTTTTAAAGATTTTATTTATTTATTTGACAGAGAGAAATCACAAGTAGTTGGAGAGGCAGGCAGAGAGAGAGAGAGGAGGAAGCAGGGTCCCCGCTGAGCAGAGAGCCCGATGCGGGACTCGATCCCAGGACCCTGAGATCATGACCTGAGCCGAAGGCAGTGGCTTAACCCACTGAGCCACCCAGGCGCCCCACCTCTACTTTTATTGTTGGAGATCAGGTCAAAGGCTATGACCACCTTTGAAATATACTAGGATTGCATCAAAAAGCATCTCTACTGTAGTCAACAGGTGAAATGTACTTAAAAACCAAAGAGAAACACTGTAAAGGAACAGCTGTAGGAAATCACTTGCAGGGGATTCCATTCATCTGTTATTCATCGTATTCTTCCCGCTTGAAAATGTCTTTCCCACCTTGTCATCTAATCAACTGCATCCTTCCCCATCCAGCTCTAGCATCACTCCACTAGGTAGTCTTTTCTAATTCCCAGCAGAAGCAGTAACTTTCTCCTTTGTGCCACCAACCACTGCATTTTGTACATATTTCTATCACAGCATAAATCACCCTGCTGTAATCTGCTTATCCTTTCTTCTCCTTTATTATACTTTGGACACCTGACAGCAAAATGTCCTTTCATTTTTTAAAACCCCACAACTAAGAATGCCTATACCACAATGAATGTTTTTAGAATGAATGAAATTCAATTAGATATCATACCTAACACTCCCCTTTTACAATTCTGCTCATTAGGAGATGAGAAAAATCTCCATTATAAAAACAAGACCATGAAAATACTTGGTCACTTAAAAGTCAAAAGGGGGGAGGGAAGCAAGAATAGACAGAAACAGAAACCAAGCAAAAGTTGTTATTATCCATTACTATTTAGGCTTAACTTCTTTCCCAACTTGAAGAGGAGAAAGACAAGTGCACCACCGAGAGACAATAATTGACCTACAGAAGTCTAGGTACCTGAATTCTACTTCTTGGTCTATAAAAAGCTTCTTGGCAGAGCCCTAGAAAAACCCTACCCAATTAAGTTTTTAAGTTTCTTTAGCTGTTAAAAAAGGAATGTAACCAGTCTTTCACCTTCAGATTACAAAATTCACAATTACAAAAGCCCAAACAACAGCTTCTGGCCACAAAGACACACAAACAGGCAGTAACTGAGAGATTTTCATAAAATCAGTTCCAGCATGGTAATCCGTTCAGCTGGCACACTCAAGAACTCACCGACAGCACACCTCACATGGATCCACCCATAGAGTGAGTTCCTTTGGTAAGCCTAGATCACTGTACAATATGCAGCTGTTCTCACAGGCTTTCAGGACATCAGGATCAACTCTCTGAAACTTATTGACACGAATGCATCTGCAACGAAATAGAGTAATTTTAACAGCTTTAACTGAATCTTAATCATAAACCATGTCATATTATTAGTATTGCCAATGTGAATTTAAAACAAATAAACCCTGATGGAGACCCAGGGGCATATCTATCCTGAATAGATAATAAATGTGAACTGAAGGCAAAGAGGCAGCATCATCAGTAAGACTACTCAGCCTGGCGAAAGAGAGGACATTCATCCGAGCCCAGGGAAATCATAAGAACTGGCTTTGCATCATTTTAGCCAAAAACTACTCAAGCTCACATGTATATTAACAGACCAATGAGCATTAAAGCTGCATGAAATTACCCAGAGCTCTAAAGGTAGAAGTATTAATAGGCCAAGCTACTGTAACAAAATCTAACTAACAAAAGACCTTAAACAATGTTTGAAATATTTTGAAATTCTTGTGATGTTTTGGTCATTTCCTTACTTATAAATCCCAGATAGTGTTAAGAACGGTGTCCCTATCCTCACTTTTAATTGTTCTATAAATACAGAATCAGTCCAAGATACAGAACCGTTCATATCACATAGTTATGATTAAAATCTAATCCAAAGTGTTACTGGCTTATTTGTCACCAAAGGGTTTTTTTAATTAAAAAAAGTCATTAAAATAATTGGGAAAAAATAAAATACCTAAACCAACAGAGCCTCTGTTCCATTTTTTAAACCTAAGAAATACCACATCTACCTAATGGAATCTACCTAATCCCAGAATGAATGCAAAAGTATATGTTAAAGTAAGCATTTTGCCTACGTACAAAAATGGTGGCTACAATAGAAGTATTTACTGCTTCTACAATTACTAAATCAATCAAAAGTACCCAGGTTTTGGTACTAATCCTACTACTTATTTATTGGGTGAATTTAGATTAAGTAGTTTCACCCTCTCCTCAGATGCAAAGCTCTCAAATATGGACAACACAAGTTTATTGACAAATAGTAATTATAACATTAAATACAATGACATCAATAGAACATGCTGTTTAAAATTTTTTTTAAATTTTATTATTGATTTCAATTTTCATTTAGAACAGTGAAAAAGTTCTCAGTAAGTAACAGCTAATACATATTTCTAAATAATAATAATAACTCTTTCTGAAGTTTTACTATACCATGGACAGTTTCTTAAGTGCTTTACATGTATTAACTTTTTATTTTAACAATTATCCTATAATTTACATATCACTTCCCCATTGTAAGAAAGTAAGGAAGCAGAGTTGCCTAACTTCACTAATATAAAGTGGTGACTATCTGGACCACCGGACTCCAAAGTCTATTTCATTAAATATCCTATTTTGTCTGTGCTAATCTTATCATGACCACTAACAAGTAAGCAATTCAGAGTAAAAAAATTATTTTACAGCATGTAAGATGCCATTTGTCCCATTCTTTGAGATGGTCTATGTTTACAAATTCTAGTGTTGTGTAAGTTGATTCAAAAGTCCCATATGCCCCAGGATCAAAAGCAGTTATAGGTAAGGAGATAGATTTTTAAAAGTACATGTTTTTGTTATCTAAAATAAGGGTGATGTAGTCTCAAAGCTTAAAAAATATGTATGTAAATAAAGATGCTTAGAGACTCTGCTTCATTTGCATATATTATATGTTTTTGTGCTGTTTTTTTTAACTTATATACTGTGACTACTTATCCATTAAGCAGTCTTCAAAAACAAGATTTTAAAAGCTGCATAAAAATAGTCTATCATTTACTTAATGTTGACAGTTCTTTCCAATTTTTTGCAATTATAAAGTGTAAGAAACATCCATATTCATACATATTTATCTGCATTTCTAATTATACTTCTAGAATAGATTTTTAGAAACTTACTGTTCAAAGAGTAGGAATATTTTTACAGATCTTGATAATATTGCCAAATTGCCCTTATTTGTAGATATTGTGAAGAAACAATTTTTAGAAGAAAACGAACACTTCCAACTTACTACATGGATTCAAGAGTCTCACTCTGGCTAATCCTATATTCTATTCACTTTTATAACAGTAACAACCCATCATTAAGTCTAATAGTTTTCTACTTCAAAGACAGCTTCAAAATGACTCAATAATGATATTTCTGATCATATGCCAATTTAATCCTGTTTAGCTAATTTTTTTCCTCAAGTTTTTAGAATTAATGGAAATGAAACTGTACACTCTCTGACCTTTAAGCATTTACTTGACAGTGTCTTCTTTTCTCAGTAATAGTAAAAAGTTGGTTTGGCACTTCCAGAAGCCTTTGTCCAATGTCAATCACATCAGTGTAAAAAGCCTCAATAGCTCTAACTTACTAAAGCTGTTCACTCACTCTATCAAAAATAAAAGTGTGCAGGAAAAAAATTAAGAGAATCAACTGAAAAGATAAAAAAATAACTTGAGTCTGCTTTATATGGAACATCCACATTTCTACTTTAATTCATCACATTTTCCAATCTACTATGAAACATCCTTGGATAAAAATGAAGAGAAAAATACATCAATAACTTTAACTTTTGTTTCCAATACACATATTTTCACTTCCTTTGTAGACTACTCCCTGAATAATCTTGCACTTGGAAGAGCTAAGTGACTGAAAGGAAGTCCTTTTTACATCAAAGCACAGAAATGCTGATTGAGAAGGAAACTTTGGGGGCAACAATATGCATAAATAAAAGAATTTCTTTAGTCACAACTGTCTTACTTTCATTTTTTTTGGTGGCCACCTCCACAAATGGGGCAAGGTTTGACAGCTGAGGTATTTAGCAGAACCCAGGCTCTCAACACAGTGATCACATAAATACTAGGGAATGAGCATGCCAGAACATGTTTTGCAGGAGCCTGTTCTTCTTTACTCTAAGCTATAAATGTAACTTATAAACCAGAGTACAAAAAGACAGCTGCTAGTGAGAGTTACTTAGCCTCTCAGAGACAGGGCAGTGGTCAAACTGTGGTGTGCAGAAGCCCATAAGAATTTAGGGTCAGTTAGTTAGACTTGAGCTCAAACTGCAGAGCTAATATTTACCACTTGTAGGTTGTAATAAATTACCTTCATCAAGAAAACAGTTACGGTGGCTTCTACCATAAAGAATTATGTATAGGGGCGCCTGGGTGGCTCAGTGGGTTAAAGCCTCTGCCTTCAGCTCAGGTCATGATTCCGGGATCCTGGGATCGAGCCCCGCATCGCATGGGGCTCTCTGCTCAGCAGGGAGCCTGCTTCCTCCCCTCTCTCTGTCTGCCTCTCCGCCTACTTGTGATCTCTGTCTGTCAAATAAATAAATAAAATCTTTAAAAAAAATAAAAAAGAATTATGTATCGTATAAATGAAATTATTTCTGTGTCAACAATGCATTAGGTTTCTAATATTCTTAGTTCTTGTTTGCCATAAAATTTACTTTTTCCAAAAACATATAACATGTAATCTATTTATACAAACAGAGACTCATTTCTTTCAACTCTTGCCATGCCCATTCATGGGTAAGTTTTAGGGGTCCTCGAGAATTGTGAAAACCTTCAAGTACTTGTGATACATATAGAAATGCATTCAGTCAGAAGCCAAACTACAACCACAAGACTAACTCCCACGGGCTGACAATATTGTGATCCCAAGTCTAGGTAGTAGGGTTCCATCAACAAATGTTTCTATCTTAAAATGCATAAGGAAAGAAAATACCAAAGACACCCCAGAATTCTGTATGTTATAGTTAAACTGTGAAAGAAATGGACTGGACACCCTTTAGTCCTCTGGCCATGCACTCATTTTCAGGACCTATCAGCCTCTTAGTCCAATCCAACTGTCCAATCTAATCTTTTACCTGTAGGCCTGTCCTTTTGATGGTTTTTCTGGATACCAGTGATTTTTATATTTTTCTTGAAGTATAAGAGTCAATTTCTCAGCAAACCTCTCAACTGCCTCTTTTTTCAACTTGTCATGTTTTCGAACGAGCCTTGTGAAAAAGAAGACAACAGCAGCAATTTCGTTCTTCATCTTTCCCTGCAAAGAAAAACAGTTTTTCTTAAAAAACCAAAAGACAAAAACTGGAAGAAAAAGCTCTGCAAAATATCCCTCCTTCATAGCTCCCTTCTTTCAATTTTATCTTGTGTTTCATTGGCTCATATCTGGAAAAAGGAACAAATAATCACTAATTTAGGCCATAAAGACCTTACTATAATACTGTCTAAGAACCTTATCACTTAGCTTTGTGAAGAAGTTCAGTAAAGAGCGCACACCAAAATGCTCCTGGTTGGCCAAAATAAAATCAGAGATATCACTCAAAGAGAAGCACTACAATGATACCATTATATACTTTTTAAAAAATGTCAATGTTTAGCTACAATAATTTAAGTTTAAAATTTTGTGAAATAATTTGAATTTTAAAACACAATATTGTATAGCTACTATAGAAAACAGTGGTAATTCCTAAAAAAAGTTTGTTACTAAAAGACCAATCAATTCTACACTCATAGCCACATACCCAAAAGAAATGAAAACATATTTCTACACAAAAACAAGTATACAAGTGTCCACAGCATTATTCATAACAGCCAAAAAGTAGAAGAAATTCAATGTACAACTGATGGACACTGACATTTGTCAACTGATGAACAGATAAATGTGGTATATACATGCAATGGAATATGGAATATTCTTCAGCAACAAAGAGGAATGATGTACTGATACATGCGACAACAGAGGTGAACCTTGAATGCACCATGTTAAGGGAAAGAAACCAGTTACAAAGACCAAATATTGTATGATTCCATTTATATGAGTTTTCCAGAACAGGCAAAAACAGGAAGCAGGTTAGTGACCTAGGGGCAGGAATTATGGGGGGAAAGGAGAGACATCAATGAACACAGGGTTTCTTTTTAGAGTGAGGAAAATACCCTAAAATTAACTGTGGTGATGGCTACGTAACTTTTTGAATATACTAAAACTAATGAACTGTAGATTTTAAATGTGTAAATTGTATGCTATGTGAATCCTATTTGAATAATAAAGCTGTTACACATAAAGAAAAAAAATGCAGCACTGAGTTTCTTCTATAAACATTCTTTCAAGAACAGAGATATGTTTACCTACAAGATATGTCCCAAGACAGTGCCTCTATCAAAACATTTAAGAGTAGAAATTCAGGGTCATCCACAGAAAAATCAAACCAAAAGAAATAATCAGAGATACAGCTGCATTGTAGAACTGCCTCAAGACTCTTTAAATGGCAGATCTGACTTACCATTGATTAATCCATAAAGGCAAAAACCTTATCTTGGGATTGTTTCGATGTATATTCTGTCTTTATGTGATGAGCTCATTCATTTGGCTGCTTTAAGTAACTTGGGAGTTATTCAGATGCTACATTTACTAAGCAATATCATCCTTTCCAGAGCCAATTATCAAAGACATACAGCTTCTGTGTTTAGTATAAAAACCAACTAATCTAGCTGATAGTTGTTTTCTCACACATTTGTTTTCTCAAACCTCTTAAAGTCTCTTCTAATGATTCCTTAACTCCTTGTGCAAATTCAAACAAGGGATCTCACTGTGAAATAAATTCTACAGTCATCTCAGAGGTGTGCTGGCAGCCATACCCACTCTGATCTCCAATGGGAAGATACCCAAACCTTCCTCCTGGAACCCTAGAATGCCAAATCCACCTTCTCTGGCCAGCTACCAGACAAGAGGAACTGGGTTGCATATAAGAGTTGCAGAGGTACATACAACCCCAGTCTTCCACAACTGCTATGAGGCATCCTCCTAAGAAAAATGTTGGGCCTTTTCCACTTTATAAAGCCGTATTTATATCCCACCCCGTTTATAATGGAAAAGAAAGCCCACTGCAATTTCATAAACAGTATGGGATGAAAATTGCTTGCTGATGGAACTACATTAGCTTCCATCTCACCAAAGAAAACAAGGAACCACACTAAAGAAGAGTACTGAATCCTTAACTCTTATCATTCTCCTCATTCATTTAATTTGTCTACGGTGTAGGGTTTTGTTTTCCTTTTTGTTTTGTTCTGTTTCATATCAAAAAAATAAAAGAAAGGAAGGAAAGAACCACTTAGTGGTTTCTACTGCTTGTAACACAAGATGAGTCATATGGAATTACTTTTTTTTTTTTCGGTTTGAAGGAATGATGCCTGGAATAGCAGAAAAATTAACCCACTCCCACCAGTTAGAATTCTGAGAGTGTGGAAAGGTAAAAGAGGGAGTTATAAAGTCGGAGAGGGAGAAACTAGCAGCGAGCTGGGCCAAGAAGACCTCAGGCGTCTTGAGTAAGTGGCCACAATTCCTCCACCCACACTCGGAGCGAAAAGCTCCCATTTTAAATATCGCACGGTGACGTCATCCCGGGACGTAGTCACCGCGGCGGCGGCTCCTCAAGTTCTACTTTGTTCCACAGGCTCCCCTGCTCACAGCGGCGTGCGTAAAACCCAAAGGAAAAACAAGCCCAACCTTCCAGGAGTTTATAACTTTGTACTTTTCCCTGTGCTGTAACGAAGGGCTAATCGCAACCGTTTCTAGACACAAGTATTTCTGACAGACGTTCCCAAGGCTGAGGAAGCGGGGAGCCCGGCCGTGAGGCTGAGGAGCCCCTGACCAGCCTCACTGGCGTTACAAAGCAGGCTCTCCGGACGCTGAGGAGACGCGATTTCCCACGGGGCCGAGACTTGGGGCTTTGTAAGCCATCAAAACCTGCTGCTAAGCACTCTCGCTGGGTTCTAGGAGTGCTAGGTGAGTAGGCATCAAACATCTCCACCCACTCTGGAAAGAACGGCCTGCAAGCGCGTCCAACTTCTGCAATCGCGGTTTTCCCCGAGTTAAGGGGGAAGGGCCGTGGAGCCCCATTTCCCTCCTCCCCCCCCAAACAGCCTCCCTCGCAGGGTGCGCCTTCCCGTTCGCCCGCCGGTCCGCTGCCACCGGGCCGATTCCAGTCTCCGAGTGGTCCCGGGTTCCAAGACGGGGGTCCCCTCGGGCGTGACACCCCCACCCCCCCGGACAGCAAGCCGGGTCCCCGGCTCCAGAAAACACACCGACGCGGAAGGCGGGTGGGTAGGCGCAAGGTTGTCGCCCACCGCGAGCGGAGGGTAACGCGCGGTGTAAACGTGGCAGGCGCCTTGAGGCGGCGTCTCCTCCGTCCCCAACCCACAGAAGTCCCGCGGAAACCCTCTCAGGTCACCTCTCTCGGTCCATAATCCTTCCTTCTCGCCGGGCCGGGGCCGATGCAACCCGGTTGGATCCCACACTCCTCCCCCTTCCCCGGCGCGCCGCCTGCCGCGAGCTTTCGACGTGGCCTCAGGGGCGCCGGGACCACCCTCCTCCCGGTGCCCTCAGTTCCACCATGTCCGCCTCCCCCCGGCCCGGTCTCCTCACCACCGCCGCCGCCGCCCTGAGGCCGCAGATGTGGCGGTCCCGACCGTCTCCGGGCCGGGAACCGAGGGCGCCGCCTCAGCGGGCCGGCGCTCGGCGACAGCGAGCGCAGCGAGCCTAGTTCTGAGCTTGTGGCTCCCGCGTCGTCGGGCGACGGAGCGCGCGCTGAGAGGGCGGGCAGGCAGGCAGGGGAACGCGCGCGCGCTCGCGCGCTCGCGCGCACAGCCCAGAGGAGACGCGCGGGGGGCTCGCGGCCCGGAAGAGAGGAGGGGCGATGACCCGGGAAAGGGTTGGCGCCGCGCGGGACGGGCTAGCGCGCCTTGGGGGGTGGGAGGGGAGGAGCCGGAGGGGCGGGGCCTCGCCGAGAGCCGGCCCCTGAGACCGGGGCCGAAAGGCGCGTAGACCCTTCCAGTCCGACGGCTAGGCCCACAGAACGTCGGCCCACCTTCCTCCGTCGAGATCCACGTGGGAGGCCTAGCTGACCCCCGCCAGCCTCCCGCCCTACCTGCTGCATCGCCATCGGGGGCCGTGCTTGGGCCTCCTCTTACCCTCTGGTCTCTCCTTGCCAACCTGTCCTCTGACAACCTCTGGCCACGAGTTCTAGACCTAGCTCTGCCCCGGCTCTTGAGAGATGGGGTGGCGACCCGTGTCAGATGGAAGGGAGACTTTGCATTTGTGGACTGATCCTCGTGTGGTAATTAGAGGCACGTCCACTGTGTAGCTGGTTTGTGATATTTTAGGTTGTTTTTTAGAACTCCTAGTTGGGCTGTACCCTGGCCAGGCCGGAAGCTCCCTCAGAGCAGGGGCTGCTTCCTGTTAACCGGTGTTCCAGCCTGGCACTGAGTACAGTGTCTTGCACAAAGGAGGGGCTCCAGGGACGTTGGCCGAATGAATGAAACTTTGAGAGTCCAAGCTTTGCGTGACTGAGATGTTTCTACTCCAGAGCTTCCGCCATACAAAGCTTAATCTTTGAGCAAATACAGATGTGGAAAGGTACGTTTCTAACATTCTGAAAAAAAGGAGCATCTTTCCCACGTTTTTAATTGGCACCATGTTAAGGTTTTACGAAAGCGCTTTAATACCTCAGACCAGGAAAATACAAGACATTTCTTTTAAAAATGATTTGTGAAAAGATAGCCAGTTTTCACACTTTCCAGCTGAAACATGTAAATTTCTCAAGCACTGATCGTTCAAGCTGTAGATTGACCAGATTCTTCACTGCCTTCTAGGCCTAGGAGGATGTTTTCAACCCTCTCCTCTGCATATTTTAATTTTTTAAAATTACGGTATTATTTTTATTACTGATATTGGTGATTATAGCTTATTTACAATCCAAAGCGATTTTTTAAAACATTTATAAACAGGCAATTCCAAAAGCAATACAATAAGTTTTATTTGTTAAAAAAAATTATATAGTCACCTATGGCTACTCATTGGTTGATTTAAAGAGAATATTGTTATTTACACCCTGGACTGTTCTAGGAGATATGAGGGTATTTTCATCGTTCTAAACTTCTAACAATCTGATTGATATTATTTTACTGATAAAAGCTTTTATCTCCACAATTTCATAAAATAGCTAGGTAGCCACAAACATTACTAAGAATTTGTCCAGAAATTTCTATAGCTTGAGATTAATATTTTGTGTGATATTTATAAATCTGTGTCCAGTCTTAGAGCAGGGCCATATTCAAATACACAGGTAAATACCTGAAACCTAATTTTGAAATAACTCTTAAAAAATTCTCATAGCCCACACACCGTGAAGTAGATAAATAACAACATATCTTAAATATCTCTTTTTGCTCTCATCCACTGTTCTCATATAAGATAGCTGCTTGAATGCATTTGTCTTTCAAAACATGCCTTAACTCTTCTCCGGCCCTGGATGTGTACTTCAGATCTTTCCCCCAGCTCTCTTTCTTCCTGATTCCTTATGACAAAAGCCCAGAAGAACTGGTCTACAAGGCAGGATCCTTTTTAGGATGCTGAAAGATGGAAGCAGAGCTGATACAATTACCCATTAATATGTATTTTTTTCCTTTCACAGTTGATTCCTTTCCATAGTTAACTCCAGTGTTCAGTAATACTGTGTGTTAATGGGTATGGTAGTTTTACAATAAGTTTTAAGGCAAGTGTGTGTGTGTGTGTGTGTGTGTGTGTGTGTGTGTTTTGAAAATGAGCCTCCATAATAGGTCAGGGGGTCTATAATCACACATATCTTGTGGTGGTATCCCAGAGTCATAGAGAACACGACTCACTCAGTCACCAAAATCTATGAATTGCTTTCATAATCAGGACTTATTTTCCACTAAATAACTGTGTAACTCCTTAAAATCTGTTATTCCTTTGAGCTCAGAGAAGTTCAGCATTGTAAACAGAACAGTTTGAAATACCGTCGTCTCGATCCACACGTCAAGTTTAAATTGAAATACCAAACCCTTGCTTTTATAGTGGACAGAGAGAGTTCCGTTAGGTAACATTGAGGAAAAGTGTGCAGCCTCTGAGGGCCATTGGAGGTCTACCAAGTGGGATCTAAGACTTTTTAATTCTAAAAACATTTTAATAAATTTCTTCAGAAATTTCTTGGACCTAACCATCTGGCTAAATTAAAAGAAACTAAATCTACATTTTTTGCTTCAACTTCTTAAATGTCCATAAACTGGCAGTGGTTAAGAAAACATAAGCATAAAGAAAATTTGTAATCTTCATTATTTTCTCCATTACATCATGCAATAAAACTGACTTCCAAGAGTCACAACACAAACTCTCCTGATGAATGAGGCAATGGAAACTGGGCACACTAACCCCCTATTTTAAGTTGCATTAATTGTTGAAACCCTCCTTCCCTGCCCTTGCCATGCCCCAAAAGTGGCACATCTTTTTTAGAAGAAAATGTTTCTATCAAACTACTCAGACTCTTTATTGGTAATTGCTTAAGATTTGTTGATTTGTATAAAACAGTTTAAGAAAATGTTCCGAGCTTAGGGAATAGGGTATAATATTTAGATAGGCGGCACAATCTGGGCTCAAATAGAGCTTTATATTTGAAACCTCTGGTGTAAAATTTCCCTGGTTGGCAGGACATGTGCCATTGTTGTTTAGTTCCTTTCACAACTCTTTTGTTCTTTGTACTAACAGAGAAACTGACTTCTATTAGTAAGTAGTATATAAACACTGACTCTTATTCCATGTAACAAAATTAAGAATATGGTATATGCAATTAGCAAAAGGTTCAGAAGTATTATAAAAGAAAGAACTACTTTGAAATGCATTGTTAGTCAGGGTTCTCCAGAGAAACAGAAACAATAAGATGCGTTATGGAGAGAGAGATTTATTTTAAGGAATTGGTTCATGCTATAGTGGGTGCTGGTAAGTCTGAAATCTGTAGAGCAGCCAGTTGGCAGGCTGAAAATTCAAGCAAGAGTTGAAGTTGCAGTCGTGAGTCCAAAATCTATTGGTAGGTTTTCTGTTATGATCTTGAGGAAATAGTATTTATTCTACTCCCAGAAACCTCAACTTTTGTTCATAAGGCCTTCAACTGATTAAGGCCCACCCACATTATTTAGAGTAATCTCCTTTAGTTAAAGTCCGCTGATTTAAATATTTTTTTTTAAAGATTTTATTTATTTGACAGACAGAGATCACAAGTAGGCAGAGAGGCAGGCAGAGAGAGAGGGGGAAGCAGGTTCCCTGCTGCACAGAAAGCCCGATGCGGGGCTTGATCCCAGGACCCTGGTACCATGACTTGAGCCAAAGGCAGAGGCTTTAACCCACTGATTCACCCAGGCACCCCCACAGATTGTAAATATTAATCACATCTACAAAATACCTTTCCAGCAACATCTAGTCTACTGTTTGACCTAACAATTGGCACCATGGTCTGGCCAAGTCAAGACCCAAGAATAACCATCACAGTGACCTCCATTCAATAGTATTTCCTCAAAGGCACAATGATAATTAAGTTTTAAAAATTTCCCTTAGTGAACAACATAAGGCATGTTTTCATTAAGAAAACAAATCCCCGTGTTTTTTATTTTCTTTGTTCTTTTCAACCTGTTTTTTATTTTCTTTGTTCTTTTCAATCAGTTGTTTTGTGGTGAAGAAGGGGAAGAATGGGGGAGGGAGGATCAGATGTGTTCACATGCCCTCTTCTGTATAACTTTGTCAAATATTTGTGCTAGAGCGTTGAGAACACTGTGTCCGTTAGAGAGAACCAAAATAGGGCAAATAAGTTACTCACAATCTAGTGGAAGTTAGAGATATGTAAACAATCTACCTTACATATTACATATTCCAAGTTATGTTTCTAAATTCAGTGTCTCCAAAAGGTAAAAAGGCAATAGTATGGAAGGCATATAAAAGGGTTTGGATGTGATTGGGCTCCCAGCTGAAAGGAAGTTTCACAGACCTATAAGGGCAGCATTGCAAACCTTCCTTACAATTTTTCCGTATGGACAGGTAGAAGGGGAAAGGGCATAGCATAAGGAAATTGTTTCTAAGGTGGGGTCACTCCTCGGTTGCACCACAGAGATGGCTAGAATTAATCAAATTCACACAGCAAGTCCTGACATTTGATGGCCTAATTAGAGTGATTATGGGTACGCTTTAAAAATATGCTTTGTCAGCAGATGATCCAATGAGATGTTTCCATAAAGAACATGTTCCCACTCCACACCTGGACCAGGAGCAGCTCAAAACATGGAACTAAAGTTAGTACATTAATAATTGTTTGTGATGTGGTTGGCAAAAACACTTTGTAATTGTGCTCACAGGAGTGCTTTAGGGAGATAATTGTAGCAGGTCAGTTTTTTCTCTACCTGGTAGGAACATTTCAGGAACTTTTTTGGTGATTAAAAAAAAAAAAAAAACTTTGTATGTATGAATACATATATATATAAATGTTTATAATATCATATATAAATAAAAGCTTTATCTTTCTTTGAGAGGGAGTGAGAGAATGAGAGAGATTCATGACAGATTTGTGACACACACATATATATAAAATATATATAGGTAACATGTACTATATATTATGTGTGTGTGTGTGTGTGTGTGTGTTTATACTAAAGTGCTCACAAATACTTTTTTTTTTTTCCTCAGAAGGAAAGTTGGCGAGAACAATAAACTAGCTGTGACTTCTGTATATATCATGAGCAACAACTGAAACACAATGAGGGCAATAGGTGTGGAAGGAAGCAAACAGTAGAACAAAGTTGGTAGGTTGGTAATTTTTGTTTTGCTTTTGCTTATAACTGCAGCATGTAAATACTGAATTCTCATAGTGTTGAGGAACTGAAATGAAAGAATAATACTTCTCACCAGATATTCAGCACGAACGTTATATAAAAATGTAAATAATTATAGGATGTGAAAATGTCTCAGAGCAACAGCTATTGAGGGAATATAATTCACTTGTCTTTTGATATGGGTGTGTAGTTTAGGCTAATTTCAGTAGGGTTTTTTGACTATGATCTGTGTTTAATACAGAAGTCCCGAAATTAAGTGATGGCTCTTTATTTTGAATTTTCTTCAATAGTACAGATATTATTCAATCTTATTATTTTTAAAGCAGTGTTGGAGAGGGAAAAATTAAGTTGACCCTTCAATTTTCGTCTAGCTGGTCTAAAAATTAAATTGACATGAGACAGATTAATAGGAGAAAAAAAACAAAGTTTAATAATGTGCACACAGAGGCCCAATAATAAAACTGAGACCTAAAGAAATAACCAAGGCATGTCAAGACCAAGCTTCTATATTTTTTGGACAAAGAAACATAAATCTGTGAGTAGTTGACAGGACAAAGTAAATGTACGTTCAGAAGCTTCAATTAGTAAGGAATTCTAAATAGAATTTGGTCCCATTAGTAAATTAGTAAGAGTAGCCAGGTTTGTTTATATAGGCTTCTTTTCCTGAATTCCCTATCTTTGGTGATAAAGATGTCTCTTTACCTCTTGGTACAGGGAGGATACCTTTCACTTGGAAGATTTATTTCCCGCTTTCAGGAGACACAGGAGGGTCAGAGTATTCATCTTGCACTGGATATTTCTTAAATAACTTTAGTTCAAAATAATCGATATGCCATTGTGGCACATTTTGGGACAGCCTGGGTCCCTTCAGCAGATAATTCATTAAATACATAACTAAATATTTAAAAAATATTGCAGGGGCACCTGGGTGGCTCAGTGGGTTAAGCCGCTGCCTTCAGCTCAGGTCATGATATCTGGGTCCTGGGATCGAGCCCCAGATCAGGCTCTCTGCTCAGCGGAGAGCCTGCTTCCCCCTCTCTCTTTGTCTGCCTTTCTGCCTACTTGTGGTCCCTCTGCCAAATAAATAAATAAAATAAAATAAAATATTTTTAAAAATAAAAAATATTCCAGATTGTGAAATTATTCATGTATTTGTATTTACAAGTCAGAAGAAAAATGACCCAGGGAAGACTTTTAAAAAGGAGTAAGCCAGGAAGCACCACTCTTCTTTCTTTACACTCATTTCCTGCATGTTTGAACCCTTGATCTCCTGGCTTTGAACACCGTTGTTGTGAGAGGACTCCCTAATTAATAGTTCCAGCTCAGACAGCAGACTTGTATAACTAACAGCTTAATGAACATCTCTTCTTGGAGTCTGATAGGTGCTTCATGTACATAACATGTCCCAAGATGAATCCTTGCTTGCCTTTGCGCCTCAGCCCTCAATAAACTTGCCCCTCCTGCACTGTTTATCTCAATACAACTCTTGTACCCTTGGCTTAGGTCAATGATTTTGGAGTCAACAAGGACTCCTTTCTTTCTCCAGTACCCCTTAGGCCATCCATGAACAAATCCTCTTGACTCAGCCTTTGATTTTGGACTGTTTTTGAGCCACACAAATGGCAAGTTTATATGCTTCAACCCAGAATCTGACTATTTTTATCACCTTTATGATTTCCCTAGTTTATACTGTTGTGTGAATTATTGCAATACCCTTATGCAAAGTAGTTCAGAGTGATCCTTCTATAATGTAAGTTTGATTATGTTATACCTACCCCCAGCTCCCACTGGCTCCCATTTCATCCGTGATTAAAGATAAAGGCCTTACAGTGGTCTAGAAGGCCCCACAATATCTACCCTCTTGTTTCCCTTCTTCCTGTAATCCATCCTCTACCTCTCCTGTTTCATCTCCTATTGTACTCCCTACCTGTTTCTGGTCTTCTTCTTCTTCTTTTTTTTTTTTTTTTTTCTTTTTTAAGTAGGCTCCAGGCCCAGCCTAGAGCCCAGTGTGGGACCTACACTCACACCCCCAAAGATGATGACCTTAGCCAGGATCAAGATTCGGACACACAACTAATTGAGCCACCCAGGCGCCCCTTCCTACCTATTTCAATCCAGTGTAGTCTAAATTAGTTTTCTATTGCTGTCAAAGCAAATGACCACAAATTGCCACAAATTTAGCACTTTAAGACAGTACAAATTTATTATCTCACAGTTCTACAGGTCAGAAATGCGGTTGGTTTAGCTGTTTTCTCTGGTTGTTGGCAGAATTTTGGGCTATGTTTGTAGGACTGAGGTCCCTTTTTTCCTTGCGGTCTGTTAGCTAGGGCTTGCCCTTAGCTTCCAGAGGGCTCTTTCTGGTCCTTGCTCAGGGGACTTTACATCTCTGAGCCAGCAACAGTGTATAGTATTCTTTTCATACTTGGAGACTTTCTAGTTTACTTTTCTGCCAAATATCTCTTTCTATAGCCAGGAAGTTCTCTGCCTTTCAGGTTCATGATATTATGTGAGACCCACCTTGACAGTCCAAGATAATCTATTTATTTTAAAGTCTGGAACTTTAATTCCATATGCAAAGTTATTTTGTCTGAAATATAGAAGTGTCACAAGTTCCAGAAATCGGGACATGGACAGCTTTGGGATACTATTATTCTGCCTACCATTGGGCCTCTTGACCAAGTATGTTCCCATCTTAAGACCTGTATGCTTGCTGTCTTGCTATCTGGAATATTCTTCCACTGCATAATTACACAGCTGATTCCATCACTTCTTTCAAGTTTTGCTTAGTTATCACCAGATTCTATCAGCCCTTTTGGCCAGCCTTTAAAAGAAATATCCATTTGCCATTGCTCTTTTTTTTTCTTTAACCTCTTTTTTTTTTTTTTTTTTTAAACTTTCTCTTACCATTGCCTGACATAGAACATATCTGTTTACTTGTTTATTATGTGTCCCTCTACTAAAATTCCTGGAGATCAGGGACTTTGATTTATTCCCCAGTGGAATCCCACTACCTACAGCAATTCCTGGCATATGGTAAACTGTTCAATAAATATTTGTTGAATGAATGCAAATCACCAAAAAAGCCCTAGAGCCCTCACTCCATTAATCATGTCTGAAAAAAATGAGTCAACTAAGTATGAATTGACCTAATAGAACAACTTTAAAAAAAAGAAACTGTTACTCAAAAGTTAATTATTAGTTTGTCAAATACCTTGCTGAAGTCTTTAGTGGCAACTTCTATGGCATAGCCCAATCTGTCATAAAAAGAAAACTGTTTGGCATTTCTTTCTTTCTTTCTTTCTTTCTTTCTTTCTTTCTTTCTTTCTTTCTTTCTTTCTTTCTTTCAGACTTACTGATTTATTTTAGAGAGGGAGGGAGGGACAGAGGGAGAGAGAATCTTGAGCAGACTCCCTGTTGAGCAAGGAGCCCAATATGGGGCTCTATCTCAGGTCCCGGAGATCATGACCTGAGCCAAAAATCTGGAGTCCAATGCTTAACTGACTGAGCCACTCTGGTGTCCCCCAGGGTTGGCATTTCTATCCTTGGCATACATAAAGTAGCTCAAAGTTTTCATATCTTCTCTCTCTAAGTGTTAACAAGCTTTTTAATAATCTGTTCTAAAACTCGAGCTCAAATCTGTAGTTTTCAGAATCCATTTTTTCCATTTTTCAAATTAAGGATATATCTCACTTGCGAATTCTTGGTATTTCTCTTATTTAAAATATTTCCTCAAAGATTATTGACAGTGAACCCTAAATCTATAAATGACTCTAGAATTAGAGCTATTAATCCCCTCAAAAGTTATTATTCCTTCTTTTTCTTTAACTCCCCTCCTTATGATGTTTGTTTTGTTCTTTCTTGTTTAAAATTGCTTTGCTTGCTGGGTGTGGTGCATAAACAATGAATTTTGGATCACTGGAAAAAAAAAGAAAAAAATAATAAAATTGCTTTGCTTGGACCAAAGAATGAGCACAAAATGAGATTTTTGAAGATTTTGCTTTCTATCTCCATATACGCTACAAAGAAATCTGAACACTTTTCTCTGACTTTAGCTAAACAGTCCCTTGTGGGAGTATCAGCTCATCCTGACATTTAGCCTTCCTTTCACCATTGTTAAGGGGTTCAGCCTGGGTCTTTGTCATCTGTAGCTGATCTGTCCAGTAGCACCTCATGCAGTCTCTTTAAGTCCCTATGCATGTTTCTCTTTACTTTCCTCCTGGGTAATATCTTTAATAATGTGTGCAGAATATTTTAGAGTTACCCATCCCTCCTGAGCTATTTTCTATTTAAGTATTTTCTCAATTCAGAGCTCAGTTTGTTGAGGTCGTGATCTCAGGGTCCTGGGATCGAACCTGTGTTGAGCTCCCGGCTCAGGGGAGAGTCTGCTCAAGGATTCCTCTCTCCCTTTGTCCCTCCCTCCACTAGCATGCATGTACTCCCCCTTCTCTCAAAGAAATCTTTAAAAAAAGAATTTTCTCAGTGCAAGCATACCTATCCTTCTGAATTAAAACACATTAAAAAAAAAAGTTTTTGAACCCATGCTAAGTGCAGACAAGAAAAACTATGATACACAACAGAGCACTTTTTTCTCAAAGTGTGGTCACTGGACCACCTGAATCAGAATCACAGGACAGGAAAGAGTACTTATTAGAATGTAGATTACCAACTATGGAATCAGAATTGGAAAGAGATAGATGAGAGGCTTGGGAATCAATGCTATTAATAAGTTTCTCAAGTATACTTTTTAAAGTTTGAGAACTTTATTTGTCAAGGATATATGCAGAAGCATAAGCCGCTGCTCTTAAGGGGACAATACTATATTTAAGATGATAAAGCCTAAAAATAATACGTGGCAAATTAATGGCATAGAAAATAAGTGCACTTGAGTCAGCAAGTCCAGCTGTTAGGGGTGGGTTGAGGGCTATTCAGGTTTCATAGAGCAGGTCTGCATTGGTTATAAGAGATACTCAAGAACTATTGAGTTAATGATGGAGCTGTGCTGGTAGATGAAGAGAACATAACTTTTTTTTTTTTAAATTAAAAAAGAACGAATTGTTCTTTCCATTTTTCTTGTCTTTCCTCATTATCATACAGATAAGGAAACTGATTCCAGAGAAGTGATTTGACTCAGTTGTCCCCTGTCACACAATGTCCCCTGGTGCTATTGGAAAAGACTAGACCCGAGGTTTCCTAAATCCAGACTTGGTGCTTTCTCCACTATTTCTTGAGAGATTTGGACTTGCCAAGATTGGAGGAAGGCATTTTAATAACTGGACTAAATTTAGTTGAATGTATATAGAAGAGTTGTGTATTAACCAATAGAGCAGGAAGGGTGGAGGATTTGCTTCAGAGTCTAATGAAAAGGTGAGTTGTGATCAGACTGTGAGCTATTTTGAACACTAGAGTGAAGGATATAGATGGTGGAGAGCTGCCAAAAATTTTGGGATAAAATTTAAAAAAATGTATTAGGCAAATTAATCTGTAGTTGCCACTGGGAAAGATAAGAGGGATGAAATGCCAGAGCCAGGTAGAAATGGGAGAAGTTAGTTCATGGTCCATAAGGAGAAAATTCAGACCCAAACTGATAAAAGAATGGATGTGTGATCAAATTTAATGACTAGATCAATAAAACACAGAGAGTAGTTTAATTCTAGTCTAGTTTAGGACTTTCCTTCTTCCTTTGTTTTTTAATTTTTTTTTCAAACATTTTTAAAAGATTTTATTTATTTATTTGACAGAGAGAGATCAGAAGTAGGCAGAGAGGCAGGCAGAGAGAGAGCCCAACGCGGGACTTGATCCTAGGACCCTGAGATCATGACCTGAGCCGAAGGCAGAGGCTCAACCCACTGAGCCACTCATGTGCCCCTTAAATTATTTTTTAAAAGATTTATGTATATTTTAGGTGGGGGGGAGGCTACAGAGTGAGGGAGAGAAAAACTTAAGCAGACTCCACCCTGAGCATGGAGCTCAACCAGGGTCTTATGACCCTGAGATCATCACCTGAGCTGAAACCAAGAATTGGATGCTGAACCAACTGTGCTACCCAGGTACCCCAGTTTCCTCCTTTTTTTATTTTTATTTTTTAAAATTTTTTTTTAAAGATTTTTATTTATTTATTTATTTGACAGAGAGAAATCACAAGTACACTGAGAGGCAGGCAGAGAGAGAGAGAAGGAAGCAGGCTCCCCGCTGAGCAAAGAGCCCGACGCGGGACTCGATCCCAGGACCCTGAGATCACGACCCGAGCCGAAGGCAGCGGCCTAACCCACTGAGCCACCCAGGCGCCCCTCCTCCTTTTTTTAATTGACTAATATTTTAGCTGCAGTTTTTTTAAAAAAGCAAGGAACTCACTCTTTCTTATGCCCTTATAGGGCCCAACATTTCCTATTTTTAAAACTAAATAACTAATAAAATATAAGTTTTACATTTAGGAGAACATTAAAGCACTAAATTAAACTACTAGTTAATTCAACAAACCATTAAAAGAAGCATCCACGTGTTGTAAGGCACTGTGCCAAGTTCTAGGCCATTAGAAATGCATAAGATATGGTTTCTGTATTAGGATTCTTCAAAGTAATAGAATAGGATGTGTACATATTGAAAAGTTTATTGAAAGGAATTGACTCATGTTATTATGGAGGCTAAGAAGTCTCAAGATCTGTGGGATGAATTGGTAAGCTGGAGACCCAGGAGAGTTGATTTCTAATCCAGTGGTCAGCAGGCTCAAAACTCAGGAGGACTAATCTCAGAATCAGACAGTTCAAGTCTGAAGGTAGGAGAGGGACAGTGTCCCAGTTTGAAGGCAGTCATGCAGGAAGAATTCTCTCGTACTTGGGGAAGGGTCAGCTTTTTTGTTCCAGTCAGGCCTTCAACTAATTAGGTGAAGCCCACCCACATGATAGAAGGCAATCTGCTTTACTCTGTCTTCTGATTTAAATATTAATCTCAGGGTGCCTGGGTGGCTGAGTGGGTTAAGCTTCTGCCTCCAGCTCAGGTCATGGTCTCAGGGTCCTGGGATTGAGCCCCGAATCAGGCTCTCAGCTCAGCAAGGAGCCTGCTTCTCTCTCTCTGCCTGCCTCTCCACTTACTTGTGATCTCTCTGTTAAATAAATAATAAAATTTTAAAAATCTAAAAAAAAAGGGGGGGTTGCGTGCGTGGCTCAGTTGTTTAAAAAACTGCCGTTGGGGGATGCCTGGGTGGCTCAGTTGGTTAAGCAGCTGCCTTCGGCTCGGGTCATGATCCCGGCGTCCTGGGATCGAGTCCCACATCAGGCTCCTTGCTCGGCGGGGAGCCTGCTTCTCTCTCTGCCTCTGCCTGCCATTCTGTCTGCCTGTGCTCGCTCTCTCCCCCCCTCTCTCTCTGATAAATAAATAAAACCTTTAAAAAAAAAAAAAAAAAAACTGCCGTTGGCTCACATCATGATCTTGGAGTCCCGGGATCAAGTCCCACATCAGGCTCCCTCTTGACCTCTCCCCTCTCATGCTCCCTCTATCTCTCGTTCTGTCTCTCTCTCTCAAATAAATAAATAAAATCTTTAAATATTAATCTCATACAGAACCCCAGAATAATCTTTGACCAAATATTTGCTCAGCATGTGGCCCAGCCAAGCTGACACAAAATTAGCCATCATAGTTGCTGTTCTCAAAGCGCTGACAATTTCCTGGGGAAGACAGACAAGTAAAATAATCATAGCTTTAAAGCTTCAATATAGATATTTTCTTTTTTAAAACGTTTCATTTTTTATTTCTTTTAAATTTTTATTTATTTATTTGACAGAGACACAGCAAGAGAGGGAACACAAACTGGGGGAGTGGGAGAGGGAGAAGCAGGCTTCCCACTCAGCAGGGAGCCCTATGCGGGTCTCGATTACAGGACCCCTGAGATCATGACCTGAGCGAAAGGCAGACGCTTAATGCCTGAGCCATCCAGGTGCTCCAATATAGACATTTTCTTTAATAATATGCAAACACAACGGGGAGAATGATAAATTCTGTCTGTGGAGGGAGGGGAAGTCAATGAAGTTACAGAAAAAGTAGTTTTTGTTCAGAAAAACACTTGGGTGGGTTGTTTTGTGTTTGTGTATATATATATGTATATACATAAATATATATATATATATATCAGTCTCTCTGAGCAGTGTGAGAATAACTCAGGATATCTCTACATCACTCTGGGTGAGAAATAAATGGGCATTTGAGTGTTGGATATAGCCAGGAGATTAAGACCTAGAACCTAAGAAGAAATCAAAGCAATCCCAAAATATATTGCTTTCTGAGAGGGCGGTGGGTTGTGGAAAAGAGAATGCAAGTTCAGAAGTTGAAATGGATGGCATAGATCAAGAAGACAAAGGAAGCAGAAATGGATAGAGAGAAAGCTGATGTAGAGAAGCAGACCTCTCCCGGCTCCCTCACAACAGCCAAAGGAAGTAAACCAAACTTGGGAAAAGGGAGATATCAAGTGTAGACTTTAACGTAATTGTAGAAAGACCAGTATTATATTAAGAGGATGATGGAAATCTAAATAGTGAAATGTATTAAGTCCCCAGACTAGGTTTTTGTTGCATTGACATTGTAGATTCTTTAACTTAAATATAGAACTGGCAATTTTATCTTGAGGAAAGGATAGATTATGACACTTACTGTAGAATTTTATAGAATTCAGTGGTAAGTGGTTTAATAAAGTTTTACAGTTTGTTGCTTTTATAGTCTTAGACTATAAAATAAAACAGTTGTACTGAAAATGTCTTTCTCTTACCCAATTTCATCTCCCCACTGCTTTTCATGCTCTCTTGCTTTTTGTTGGCCAGCACACTGCTGCGTTTTAAGCCAAGCATTTGAAAGTGTCAAGTACAAGTACTATTGCAGTCAGGCAACAGCTGACTTTGTTTTTACTCAAGTGTGAGATTGTGCCTACGAATGTCAACTTGGATTCTTTTTTAATGAAATAATTTCTGTGAATTCCAAATATACTTAAACATGCCAGAATTACCTTTGAAAATGTAGTGTACAGGAATTGGTTTAGATTCCAGCAACAACTCAAATATACCAAATATTCATTCTCATAGAGACCTGGTGAGATCGATACAGTAGTATTAAAAATATTACCATTTTGGAAAAATTCACTCTTGAGAGCCTTTTCATTTTAGACATTTTTCTACAGATTCTCATTTTATGTTTCTCCATGTTACTGCCATCTAAGACGGGTTGGTAGCCAAAGGCACGTTTGTGCTGCCTAACCACCCCTAAGTACAGTCAGTAAACTCAATACCACTTGATTATTGGATGATGAAAGGAAGGTGGGAGTTATTTCTCACTCTTTTAAAAAAAATGTCTGAATTTGGGGAATTTCAATGGGAAGCAAACATGATTGAGAATTTGTGTATAAATAACTTATTTATTTACAGTTTCAGTTCCACATAGTAAAAGATTTAGAGTGAACCATTTGAAGTCAACAAAATTCACACATTTTTTTCAAGTATGAAGGGTTTTGTAGTCCGTAGGTTAAAATTGGGGGTCTGAGTTAAAAAAGTCTGTGAGATACAAAGTTTAAACATTCAAAAAAAAAAAAAAGTTTAAGGGTTCAGAGAGAAACCCAAGAGAATACAATGTGAGTTAACAGCTTTAGGAAAGATCAAGGATGGGAAGAACTATAAAAAAACATATAAAGCATGCAGAATAATGGAGTTGCATATTGTTATGGAGGCTCAGTTAAAAGAAAATTAAGACAAACTGGTAAAGGTTTCCAAAGGGCAACATTTGGGAGACACAAGGGAATAGACTTGAGTCAAAGCCTGTGTCGAGAGGTATAAAAGGTTTAAAGGAGTGAATTTAGATTCTGGCTAGATCTATGGTCAAAATGTTCCCAAAGTTTAAGTCTAATTCTTTAGACCTATGCTTAGGTAATTGTAGAACATGAGACCACACTTGCAATGTTCTTTAACTATATGGAACTTGTATCTCAGAATGGCCTCACATATACTAGTAGCGATTAGCAGGTCTTTTTGGACCAATAGTAAGTTCCAGAGTAAAGTTGAACAGAAAAAGAAAGAAAATCTCAAAAGATTACGAACCCAGGAGTATGATCTTTAGAAAAGAGATTTCATCTGGAACTCTACATAATGGAGGTGACTTATATGGGAGGATCTACCAACTGGGCAGAATAAGGCAATGGTACCTCATGCTATCCACAGCTAAAAGACAAAATGCTTTTTAAGACTGCAGAATTTCATTCATGTTCCTTATCTTCTTGAATTCTGTCTTTATGCACTAAAAAGAGATAGCCTAAACAGGGCTCTTTTTGGACTACAATCCTTCTGGCACAATAGCACTTCTAGTAAGTAAGGAATCAGACATAAAAATATCAAAGGGAGCTTTTCAGATGGAGCTAGAGAAAGATCAGTTGGTGCACTTGAACTATTTATTTCCGTTTAGAACATTGAACCTCTTAGTTTACTTATCTATCCTCCAGTACTCTGGCTTGCTCTGGAAATCAGTAGAGAAAAATTATGATCGTATTTCATGCATGTGAAGTGTCAAAGACTACATTTTGGAGGACTGCAGAAAGAATTAAAAATGGAAATATCTGGGGCGCCTGGGTGGCTCAGTGGGTTAAAGCCTCTGCCTTCTGCTCAGGTCATGATCCCAGGTCCTGGGATCCAGCCCCACATCAGGCTCTCTGCTCTGCAGGAAGCCTGCTTCCTCCTCTCTCTCTCTCTCTGCCTGCCTCTCTGCCTACTTGTGATCTCTGTCAAATAAATAAATTGTAAAAAATAGAAATATCCATAACCATTGGTACAGACATGCTAAATGCCTGCTTTACTGGTCCTGGATGAAAGAAAAAAACATTTTATAGCCCCTGATTCCTTCAAAACAACCACAATCCCATAATAACGTTCTCTAACAAAGATGTAAATTACAAGGAGACGGATTCTATAGAGAAGAAATGAACAGAAGCATCTCAAGGTGTAGGAATGCTGAAACACACATACACACACACACAGAGAAAGGTCTAAACAAAATTTTTAGTATAGATCTGGGAGGAGCCCTGAGAAATTATGTCCCTCAATAACCTCCTTTTGAAAATGTCAGTACTAAGACCTAGAGAGGTAAATTTACCTGTCCAAAGGCTGGGTAGTGATAGCTCTAGGACTAAAGTTTTAGGTCATAGATTCTCAGTCTAGTACATATTCTCAAGTTTCTAAAAATTGATATTACTATTCTTTGTTCTATTAAGCCATAATTATCATCATCAAATATTTGGAGAATATCTTTTATATAATGGAATATCTTTTTATTTGGTAGTAATTTTATAACTATTTTAATTTATTTAGCAAGTTAGATTTTTTTCCTTCAGTTCATAATATATTTCACTAGCAGGTAATCCCACGCCATACCCTCAACCTATGCCATTTCACTCTCACTTGGTGTCTGAAGGATAGAGTCACTCACGCTTTTCTTAAGTGCATGACAACTACTAATATACTTTATAAATGTTTCAAATATAAAAGGGTTTTGAGCTGCAAAAAAGTTGGTTTTTCTTACAGATATTTCCAGACTTTTATCTAGAACTATACTCCTAGAATCAGCTCCTGAGGAAAAACTCAAAATGTTCTCTGTGTTCTTTTTTCCTTAAGTTGTTTCGGCAACTCTAGATCTTTTGCATTTTCATATAAGTTTTAAAATCAGCTTGCCACTTCTACAAAGTAGTCTGCTGGGATTTTGACTAGAATGTCTTGAATCTATAGATCATTTTGACAAGAAGTGATTCCTGGACAATACTGAGCCTTCTAATCTATGAACATTATATATCTCTCCATTTATTTAGGTCTTCTTTAATTTTTCCTCAACAGTAATTTTTAGTGAATAAGTCATGAGCATCTTTTAACAAATTTATTCTTAAGCATTTCATGATTTTGATGCTATTATATATGGTAACTTTTAATTTCAATTCTGATTGCTCATACAAATATATAGAAATATAATTGGTTTTTGTGTATTGACTTTGCAATCTTACTAAACTCAGTTTTAATTCTTATAGCTTATTTGGAGTTTCTTTAGGATTTTTACATAGATGATCAGGTCATCTATGAATAAACAGAGATTTGTGTCTTCCTTTCCAATCTGTTCGCTTTAATTTCTTTCTTCAACTTATTATGTTGTTAGAACCTTCAGTACAGTGTTGAATAGAAGTGGTGGGAGTGGACATCCTTACTTTATTTACCATTTTAGTAGTGATGTGTTTAGTTTTTCACCATTAATATAATACTAGCTATAGGATTTTCAAATATGTCTCTTACTAGGTTGAGAAGATAACCCTTCTATTCCTATTTTCTGAGGTAACATGCAAACTGAAAAAGTAATTGTCAGCTTGGCATAATTTTGAGTAATTAAAATATTACATCTCAGTTACGTTTTTCAATCTTGATGTATATCATCTTTTCAATAAAATTTTCATCTGTAATAATATTAGCTGAGGCCGAACTCTTTCCTTGATTTGGATTGAAAACAAACCCTTGTTGGGTGAAGTAAAAAGGGGAAAGTCACGCACGCTAACCTGTGATGCTGTCAGAGCCATTTCTCTCTTCCAGCATCTCTGCTCTTCTTCTTTATGACACTATTTTTAGACAGACTTTCTTCCTATAATGGTAAATGGCTACAGCAGTTCCAGACCTTACATTTCCTCAGCCTTAAGGCCATAGAAGAGAGTGTCTGCCTCTGTCTTGGAAGTCTCAGCAAAAGTCTTGCTCATTTTTGCCCTAGATTGGGTCACTTGTCTATTAAATAAATTAGCCTGGCCTGGGAAATGTGATGAGTTGAACATCTCAAGCCTTTGTCCAGTGTATCACCTGGGACTGAGGTGAGGCCTGAGCCAAAAAGCCACACAGCCTAAGAGTGGCTAGAGGTCCTGTCCTGAAAGGAAATATGGTTATGCTTACCAACTTAGAGGGAATAGATTATTATGACTAACCAGAGTCAGTTACAGTGCATTGTGCTAATATTTATTCAGCACACAATATGTGTAAAATCCCTTAAATCCCATTTATTTCTCCTCAAAACAACCCTGTAATGCGGGGACTATTATTATTCCAATTTTCCAAATGAGGAAGCTGAGGTTAAGAAGTAACATAGACTCAGACTCAGGTGGTCTGACTTCAGCGGGCAAGTGATTAAATCAAAATGGCTCTCAGTATTACATTTAAATTCTGAGCAATAAGATGGGAAAGGTGGAGGCATAAGATACCTACTAACTGAATCAGTCCCTTTTTGTAAGGAATACAATAGCTTCCATGGAAGCCTTAAATAGAAAATGTCCACTTATATTCCATTAGCCAGAAGGAAGTCATAAGTCAACCACTAGCTGAAAGACATCTAGAGAAATAGGTTTTTGTTTGTTTGTTTGTTTTTAAGATTTTTATTTATTTATTTGACAGAGATCACAAGTAGGCAGAGAGGCAGGGGGAGAGAGAAGGTGGGGGGGAAGCAGGCTCCCTGCTGAGCAGAGAGCCCGATGCGGGGCTTGATCCCAGGACCCTGGGATCATGACCTGAGCCAAAGGCAGAGGCTTTAACCCACTGAGCCACCCAGGCGCCCCAGGAAATAGGTTTATATGACTGGTTATTTTACTGCTCCAAAGAAAATTGAGGTTCTGCTTTTAAGAGGTAAGGAGAGGCTATTGGGTAGGCAATTAGCATAGATGATATTAACACCCATTGTTCCATTTATCCAGTACTATGCAACCAACCACCCCAAAATCTAGTTACCTAAAACAATGACATCTAATTTGCTCACAAATCTGCATTTTGGCAGCAAGAATAGGTTCTGTCTGCTCTACTCTGCATCCGTTGGAGTGGCTCAGGGCTGAAGGCTAGAATCATGAGAGCTCAGTCATTCAGTCATACATCTGAAGGATTATGGCAGTTACCTGGTACCTCCACTGGTCAGTGACTGGAACACCTTCATGTGGCTCATTTGTGTAGCTGCTTGGCTTCCTCACAGCATGGTGGCTGAGTTCTAATGATAAAGGCAAAGTTCTATTGCCTTTTATGACTTAGCCTGGAAGTCATATGGTTTCACTACTGCTGTATGCATAAGCCCACCTCAATTCAAAGGAAAGGGACCTAGCATCATCATATTATGAGAAGAACATGTGAGATGGGATTAAATTGGTGCTTTTAGAAGATATAATCTGCCAGTAAGTGCTTATGTGTCATTATACTAATGTCTGAAAATGAATATTTCTTTTTTTTTTGTTTGAATCATTAATTAAATGTTTAATGCAAATGTTTCATTTTATTTTTAAAAGATTTTATTTATTTATTTATTTGACAGACAGAGAACACAAGTAGGCAGAGAAGCAGGCAGAGAGAGAGGAGGAAGCAGGCTCCCTGCGGAGCAGAGAGCCCGATGTGATGTGGGGCTCGGATCCCAGGACCCTGGAATCATGACCTGAGCCGAAGACAGAGGCTTTACCCCACTGAGCCACTCAGGTGCCCCTAATGCAAATATTTTAAAAGAGAAATTGCAAACTAGAAAAAAACAATTCCCCTGAAAATATTTAATGTAAATAACTCCTTGAGATGGTGCTTTTTACAAAAGGATTGTCAGAATATTTCATTTCCGCAAACATTAACCAAAGCATTCTTTTTCCTTCTTTTTCCTTCCTTCCCTTCTTTCTTTTCTAGAGTATTCTTTTTAAAAACAAAAGCTGGACCACGTTATTTGTCCTCTTATCATGTCTCAGTTCTTCTCATTATAACTTAAGTGCAATAAAATCTTTTTTTCAGGGTTTATGAGCTGGTTTCTTTCTTCAGGTTTTTTCTTCCCTTCGTTGGCTGTGCTTCTGTTATACGACATGTCAGTTGTGCAAACATTTCAGCTTCTTTTATTCTTCTGGTCCTTTGTACATGCTGTTTGTTTCCCCAGGGGCTCTCTTCTTTCTGTGCATTGAAAGAACCCCTGATCATTCTCCACCTTCTTAGAAGGCCTTTAAATAGGTGATCAGCTAAGACATTATATATATCAATGTTTATTTTTACTCATTTATTATTTATTTCTCCCTCTGAAATGAAGCTTCATAGCTGTGGAAACCTCATCGTAATCCAATGAGCTAGGTACTATTGTCATTGTCATTTTACTGATAGTAACTGAAGCCCAAGGACCTTTTGGGGAACAAGAATGTCCTGTCCCCTTTTAGCTGGACTAAGAATCAAATTGACATGAGACAGACTAGCAAGAGAAAATAAAATGTAATAGTGTATGTACAAGGAATCCACACAGACGTGAAACTTACAAAGAAAGGCAGTAAGGCATCTTGAATTAAAGAGAAGGAATTAGGGGTCTGGGACTTCAAAGGGAAGGAATGCAATTCTCAAGAAGAATGAAAAAAGAGTAAATCTTTGGGAAACATGTTTGCTGGGCCACTCAGAAGCAATGGATGAAGAAAGGACTTTGACCAAACAGACCTTGCGAGTTTCTTTCTTGTCTACCCTACCTAGTTCAAATCGTAATGTAGTTATCTATGGTGATAGCTCTCTTTCTGAAACAGGTCCTCTACCTAAATTCTTTTTAAGCAGTTATAGGGGAGGTAAAGAACTTTTCCTGAACCTGCTGGGTCTTTTTTTTTTTTATATAAATATTTTATTTGTTTATTTGACAGAGAGCTAGAGAGAGAGCACAAGTAAACAGAGCGGCAGGGAGAGGGGGAGAGAGAGAAGCAGTCTCTCTGCTGAGCAGAGAGCCTGATGTGGGGCTCGATCCCAGGACCCTGGAATCATGACCTGAGCCAAAGGCTGCCGCTTAACCAACTGAGTCACCCGGGCGCCCTGAACCTGCTGGGTCTTAATTACTTTTAACTCTAAGTAATTTTTATGCCAAAGTGGCATATTTTGGGGGACCCATCCCAAACTTCTTCAGCCTGTTGGTATTAAGTAAGTGACAGAACCAGGCACTTGGACTGCAGAAGCAACGCTCTGATTCACCATGCTCTAAATGACTTGGTAAAAGAGAGAAAGCATGCATTAATTTGGCCTGTCATTGCTGATCAAGAAAGGAGGTGAGGCCATTTGAACAGAGCCTTGAGTGATGGATACAGCTTTGCTGGATGGTGATGGGAAGACAGATCATAGATAGATGATAGATAGATAGATAGACGATAGATAACAAATAGATGATAGCAAACATCTTAGATATCATAGATATCATAGTTGATAGATAGATGGATGGATGGATAGATAGATAGATAGATAGATAGATAGATCACTTACTCTTGAGTTATGAGCCAGTATTCTTCTAAGAGCTTTACAATATAAAACTCATTTAAACTTGCCTTGCTGGATAATAGTATCTTATTAAGAAAGAAAGAGGGATGGTGGCTAGTAACTTCATAGGGCAGTAATTGTAAAGGAAGATTGCCTTTAGGCTGGGGAAAATTACTAAGTGTGTTTAAGCTGAGAGGGAAGAGGCAGTGGAGAAGAGATGACTGACTGGAGAAAGAAGAGTTGGGGGAGAGACAGGACATGTACTAGAGAAAAACAAGAGGAGTTAAGTCAAATTACAGACAAAAGTTAGACTGGTAAGAGGATAGGTTTAAATATGGAGATGATTTCAGGCAGAGGAGATGCTAGGGAAATAAATGGCTTTGTGTCAGATGGACTAGTTTGCTGAGGGTGTACGTAGCTAAGGCGGACGGATGACTGAAGGGACATGGAAAAGATTTGGAGCAGCCTCTCTGAGCATCATGACTAAGAACAAAGAAAGGTGAAATAAGGATGGCCAGGTATAGAACATGAATCTGTGGTGATGCCAAGCGGTACCATTAAGTGACATTTCAAACAATGCACAGCACTCTACAATGGAACAGAAGTCCAGTTGTTGATAGCTGGACATGTGGATTCATGTGAAGGTCATGCTGATCACATTTTTAAAAAGATTTTATTCATTTATTTGTTTGAGAAAGAGAGAGCGAGCGAGCACAAAAGCAGGAAGAAGGGGCAGAAGGAGAGCGAGAGAAGCAGACTCCCAATGAGAGGGGACCCAGGACCCTGAGGTCATGACCTGAGCTGAAGACATGCACTTAACTGATTGAGCCACCCAAGTGCTTCGCATTTTGGTATTTTTGATTGTTGCCTTGGGTTGAGTAAAGAGCCAAGTGAAGCTGGGAGAAAGGATAGAATCATGGGTCAAAGCAATATGAATTGAGGGTGTTAGTACTAGACCCAGAGCAAGGAGACCTGTGTTCCAACCCTCCTTCCACTTTCTAGAGGGTTGACCTTGGGTTGTCTTCCTTAGTTCCTTCATCTTTATAACAGAAGTGTTGAAGTAAATTTGCTCTCAAATTTGGCTGTATATAGAATTACCTGGTAAAATTTTTAAAAATATTATTCTTGGTCCCTATCTTAAAATAATTAAATAGGATTGAGAGGTACAACCTAGATATCTGTTTTTTGTTTTATTTTGTTTTTTTTAGAGCATGTCAGGTGATTTCCTTTTTACTCCAGCTTTTTTTTTTTTTTTTGATAATTCGTGGGCCATTACATTGCATAAATTTAAGGTATACAACATAATGATTTTATATATATATATATATATATATATGTAACTCCAGTAGGGTTTGTTAACACATTCATCATCTCAGTTACCTTTTTGGTACTGAGAACTTTTAAGATTTACTCTAAGCCGCTCTGAAGTATGTACTACATAACTATAGTCATGCTGTACATTAAATTTCCCAGTCTTCTTATAACCAGAAGTCTGTATCCTTTAACCACCTTCGCCCATTCTTAGCACTTCCTACCCCCGTCAACCACTCTCCTAATCCCTGTTTCAGTGAGTTTTGCTTTTTGTTTTGGTTGTTTGTTTTTAGGTTCTAAATACAAGTGAGATCATACAATATTTCTTTCTTTGTCTGACTTATTCTATTTAGCAGAATGACCTCAATGTCCATCCATGCTGTTGCAATGAAAAGTGATTTCTGTTGAGCAGCCAGAGTTGAGAACCACTAGGGTAGATGGCCTTTAACATTTCTTCTCTGTTCTTTTTGACTAGAGGTCTCAGTGAAGGCAAAAGCAAGTTCAGTTATAATGAATGAGTGAGCATGTGGGAAAATAGGTCAGAAAGTGAAATTTCAAGTTTATGATGAGGTTTGGAGAAAGGCCCTCCTTGTGAGTGGTCTGTAGTACCTACTGTTGAATTTTGTGTTGGCACAGAAAGAATTTATTGATTGAATTTCTATTAGGCCCACTGTGCAAAGAGTCCATAGAATAAGTGCCATAGTCAAACAGTGGATGACACATGGGTTCTAGCCTGTGCAGCAGGTTATAAACAGCACTTATAGACCAGGCTGACACCATTGGGTCAGCTGGGGCCTCAACTCACCGGACACTGACAGAACCACAGAATTTTGTTAGCTATTAATTCCTTTCATGCTTTTCATGGTTGGCACCCGTTAGTCTAGAATGCAGGCTCTTCAGGCATTTCTTTCTATTTTCTTCTCTATCCTGCGTTGTGTTTTTCCTCTCTGAGTCATCCTCTCCTTGCTTCCCACTGCTGACCTCTCTCACAACCCTTTCTACTGCTTTCTGGAAATATTCTATTCTCTACAACATTCTCAATCTCTTCATGGAACTCACTGTATTCTTGTTCTAATGTAAAGTGGGCTTTTCCTTGACATCATCAGTTCTCAGGCAGCTTTCTTTAAAGATGCTAGTCATTCTTTTTTCATTTGAATCTCAGGGACAGGAAATGATATTCATTTAGACTTTCACTTGTACTTCCAAACCTTGACTCTTCACTCATGTCCTCTTTCTTTGAGTTGTATGATACTCCATTCTAACACCCATTACCCTTCCTCAACTAATCTGGTCACTTACATGATTACCGAGGACTATCACAAGTGGTTCCTCACAAAACGAATGTGAAATGGGGGCGCCTGGGTGGCTCAGTTGGTTAAGCAACTCCTTTCAGCTCAGGTCATGATTCCAGAGTTCTGGGATTGAGCCCTGAATCGGGCTCTCTGCTCAGCAGGAAGCCTGCTTCTCCCTCTCCCTCCACCCTGCCTATGTTCCCTATCTCACTATGTGTTTCTCTGTCAAATAATAAATAAAATCTTAAAAAAAAAAAGAATGTGAAAATGAAAACCATCTTCCCCCCTTTTCTTCCAGGTCCCCACTAACTCTTTCTGGAAGGAACTGTCACCACCAATTTTTGGATATCCTTCCAAAGATATTTTATGACAACAGAATAATATGTTTTTATGTATATGTATGCATATTTATGTATAAATTATTTCTTAGAAATATACAAGTGATAAGATTTTTTTTTAAAGATTTTATTTATTTGACAGAGAGAGCAAGAGACACAAGCAAGCAGAGCAGCAGAGGGAGAGGGAGAAGCAGGCTCCCCACTGAGCAGGGAGCCCAATGCAGGGGTCTCGTTCCCAGGACCCTGGGATCATGACCTGAGCCGAAGGCAGTCGCTCAACTAACTGAGCCACCCAGATACCCCTACGAGTGATAAGATATTATAGACACTGTTTTGAAAACTTTTTTTTTTGCTTAAAATATTTTAAATAATTTTTCTATTAGTACATACAAATTTTACTTCTTAAAAAAAGTCTTCTTCCATTTCAAACAAAGCTACTATACATAACATTTTACCTATGTCATCTTTTATATTTGCAAGTTATTTGTGGAATCAGTTCCTAGAAGTGAGATTTCTGGGTCAAAAGTTATTTGCTTTTTTAATGTTGTGGTAGATATTGACAAAATTGCTGTCCATAGGCTGTGTGCTAATTTATACACCCATCAGTGATGTTTCAGAGTCAGTGTCTCATTATCCTTGCCAACACAATATTTAATTCTTTTTTTCCTTTGCCAGTTTGATAATTGAAAATTATTTTATTGAAGTTTTAATTTGTGATTCTCCTACTTTGAGTGAAAATGAACGTCTTTTCAAATGCTTAGCTCTGTATTTCCCTTTCTGTGCCTTATTAACCATATCCTTTGCCTATATTGTGATACTGTGATTCATAGTAAGAAATATATGTTTTGGTTTTTATCCCCATTTCTGGCACAGAGCTATGTGTGTATGTATGTATGTATGTATTTATAAGATTTTATTTATTTATTTGAGAGAGAGAACACGAGCAGAGAGGAGGGGCAGAGGAAGAGGGACAAGCAGACTTCTTGCTGAGCCAGGAGCTCGACTCAGGGGTGGGCCAATCCCAACACCCCATAACCCCTGGACTATGACCCTAGCTGGACCTTAGCCAAAGGCAGATGCTTAACTGACTGAGCCACCCAGGCACCCCGGCATAGAGTTTTTTAAAACTGTGGAATTGAGGAGTTTCCTAAGTAATGAGAGTGGTGAAGATGCCTTTTGTTATGTCAGTGAGAACCAACCATGTGCTAGGAGAACCAACCATGTGATTAGAGGGTTGACACTTTCAGTCCCATCCTCCTGACCTCTGGGGAGGAAAGGGGGAACAGAGGTTGAGTCAATCGCCAATGATGAATGATTTCATCAATCATGCCTATGTAATGAAGCCTCTGTAAAAATCCAGAAGCAGTCATTTTGGAGAGCTTCTGGGTTGGCGAGATAAAGAACTCTTGCATGTGCCACCATGCTGGGTCCCAAACTTCACTAAGACCAAAGAGCCTTTGTTCAGACCTCACCCTCTATATCTCTTAATCTTCTTGTTGATTGTATCCTTTAATATCTCTTGCAATAAACTAGTAATCATATGGATAAATGGGTTTATGAGTTTTGTGAGTGGCTCTAGCAAATTAATCGAATCCAAGGACAGAGTTGTGGGAACTTCTAATTTATACCTGATTAGGCAGAAGCATTGTTAACCTGAACTTGTGATTGGTATCTGAACTGGAGGGTAGGCTTGTGGAACTGAGCCCTTAACCTGTGGAATCTGATGTAATCTCTGGGTGGTGTTAGAATTGAGGGGCGCCTGGATGGCTCAATGGGTTAAAGCCTCTGCCTTGGGCTCAGGTCATGATCTCAGGGTCCTGGGATCGAGCCCTACATCGGGCTCTCTGCTCCGCAGGGAGCCTGCTTCCCTTCCCCCCTCTCTGCCTGCCTCTCTGCCTACTTGTGATCTCTGTCAAATGAATTAATAAAATATTAAAAAAAAAAGAATTGAGATAATTGCAGGACATCTAGCTGATATCAGAAGTTTGATTGGTGGAGTGGGAAAAAATAACACATGTTAGAACGGGGTTCAGAACCCTTACCTATCTTGTTACTGTTTTGTTGCAGGTTTTTACATAATAAAGAAAATAGACCTCTACTGATACATGAATTGAAATACATTTTTTTCTAGTATGTTGAATAGTTATTTGGGTTTTAATGTTTGTCGTATAGGACAAATTTATTTGCATTGCTTACTAATCTCTCCATTTAGCTATCTGTATTTTATGTCGTGCCTGTACTTTTCCTATCCTGAAATTAATTTTTAAAATTTGATGACTGGGGCACCTGGGTGGCTCAGTGGGTTAAAGCCTTTGCCTTTGGCTCAGGTCATGATCCCAGAGTCCTGGGATTGAGCCCTACATTGGGCTCTCTGCTTGGCAAGGAGCCTGCTTCCCCTCCTCTCTCTGCCTACTTGTGATCTCTGTCTGTCAAATAAATAAATAAAAACCTTTAAAATTTGATGACTATAGCTAATAATACTATATTGCATATTTGAAAGTTGCTGAGAATAGATCTTGATAGTTCTCATCATACACACAAAATACTTCATAATCATGCATGGTGACAGACATTGACTTGACATTGTGATCATTTTGCAATATATAAAAATACCAGATCATTATTATGCTGTATACCTGAAACCAATGTAATGTTTTATGTCAATTATACTTCAATTAAAAAAAAAAGAAAAAAATTCACATTAGTTTTGGTAGAAAAAATACTTGACATATATTTTATTATTTTAAAAATTAAGGAGCTTCTCACAATTCCACTTAGAGTGAATTTTGTCAATAAATGTCGACTAAGAAAAAAAAAGTCTTTGTTTCTTACAGTACTTCAATTTTTATATAGAAAGTTTTAGTCCATCTAAAATCCTAGTCTTTCTAACTCCTGCCACCATCTTGGATCACTTTCAATGCTAATGACCTTTTTAACCTCCTACACACCATGGTCCTTGATCTCCTCTGCTCCGTCACCTCTCTTCCCACTTCTCAGCATCATCTCCTAGAGTTTCTGGAGAAGGGCTGTGAGACCCTTCTCCTTTTCTGAAAACTTAAACCTCTCAATTTCCACTCCTCATCACAATCCCTTATCCTTTTACGTTTCTTACTATCCTAATTTGACTACAAATTCATAATAGTTTCCTCAAGACTTCTGACCCTTGACTCCTCCTTTTTTTCTCATATTTTCTGTCTCTCCTAGGCAGGACCACACAATGACTTTCATGGGACCTGGGCGTTTTTGCCTTCATAGGCCCCTTTCTCCATTGAAAAAGAAAAAGAATGGTATGTTTTACAATTGCACCTATAAAAAGTAAATATAACATTTTCTTTGGCCTGAAAGTTTTTCTTTTCTTTTTTTAAGATTTTATTTATTTGACAGAGAGAGAGAGAGAGAGAGCACATGCATGCACACAAGCAGGGAGGAGCAGCACAGGGAGAGAGAGAGGGAGAAGCAGGCACTCTATTGAACAGGGAGCCCAATGTAGGGCTCCATCCCAGGACCCTGGGATCATGACCTGAGCCAAAAGCAGATGTCCAACCAACTGAGCCACCCAGGCGCCCTGAAAGTTTTCTTCTGATTCAAAAAAGAAATTAAAATATTTCTAAAACAAACAAACAAACAAACAAACAAAAAACATTTTTGTGGACCCTGGACTGTGTGTCTAAAGCATCAGTTAGCCCTGGTCCTAGGCACTGATATACTGCTTAACCACTTTCTCGGCACCACCCTTTTCTCCCTTGCTTTTCTGTTTATCCGCACTGCTGAACTTCAAACTTATGCCTCTTTTGCATTCTACTAGAGAAAAATCATAAAGAGGGTTGATGCCATCACAGATTTAGGTCTATGACATGAATTGGGCGCTTGTCAGCGTGTAATAATTTTTCTACATGAGCCTGATCAATTATCTGTTTCATTCTTCATATTAGCTATCCCAGATCATTTAGCATTTTATTTTATTTTTTTAAAGATTTTATTTATTTATTTGACACAGAGAGACAGAGAGATCACAAGTAGGCAGAGGCAGGCAGAGAGAGAGAGAGGAGGAAGCAGGCTCCCTGCTAAGTAGAGAGCCTGATGCGGGGCTCAATCCCAGGACCCTGGGAACATGACCTGAGCCCAAGGCAGAGGCTTTAACCCACTGAGCCACCCAGGCGCCTCTCATTTAGTATTTTAATTGAGAAAATAAAGCTTAAACTTTCTTTTAATTCCCCCTTCTTCTGTGTTCCGATTAGCCTTGACTGGGTAACAAAACATCCCAAGATTTAGTGGCTTAAAAGAATTATTTTTCCCTTAAGTTTATGTGGGTTTGTGGGCACAGCTGAGCAGTTCTCATTTTGGGTGTCTCATATGATTGCAGCATGAAAAAAGACACTCAACTTGGCCTATAGATAGTTGAAGATATGATTTGGCTGGTTGCCCAAGATATCTCTTCCACAAGGCTGTTGACCAGAGCACCAGTGTGGGGCCAGCCTATCCAGTGACTCTGTATGGCTGCTCACAACATGGTGGCTAGGTCTGAAAAGGTGTGTCCCAAAATCCAGTGTTCCAAAATGTGTAACAATGCCTTGGAGGTCCTGGAATGTCAGTTGTATTGTATTCTATTGGTCCAGCAAGTCATTAAAAACAGCCTAGTTTCAAGGGTAGGAGAATGACTGTCTTTGGATGGGGGAATGACATGGTCACATTATTAAAGAACATACAGATAGAAAATGGTAATCTGCCACATGCTAATGCAAAATTAGTTGCCTCTATACCCATTTTTATTGTTTCATTCCCATCTCAGAGGAAGCAGTGTCCTTGTATCTTTCATGCCTAATCTTTTAAAATAGCCTGTTCTTAGCCTTCCCAACTCTTCAGAGACCTCATTTTACCAAGTCTCTTCCCTCTTGTGTGTTCTGTCTTTTGCCTTTATTGGTTGTTTTCTTATGAATATCCTCAAGTCTCCCTTTTAAGAATAATTGAGTTTGGGTTTATATTCTACTCCAGATAAACATATATCTGTTTCTATATGCAAACACAGTGTTTGAAAATTGGATCTATCCTTATTAATTTTGTCTTTTGAGTTCCTATTCACTGCTTGATATACTAGATACTGGATATGGACTGCCAACCTACCACCATGTTGAAATCATTCTTCTTTTTGTTACTGAAAACTTCCTAATTGCCCAATATAACAGACACTTTAAAGTCTTTACACTTTTGATAATATTTAAAGGTATTGATCAGTCCCTTTTTCTTGAGACTATTCATGGGCTTTTATGATTCCTTCTTTATTGGTTTTCTATATGACTTCATGCATGATATAAGTGGTAAAGTCTTAGAGAATGAAAATAAGAAATAGGATAATATGTTAATATCCTATGCTTCTATTACAAAATGCCACACACTTGCTGGCTTAAAACAATAATAATTTATTCTTTTTCAGTTCTGGAGGCCAGAAGTCCAAAATCAGTACCACTGGGCTGTTGATGTTGGCAGGGCTGCCCTCCCTCTGAAGTTTCTAAGGGACATTGGAACATTAGGATCCTTTTCTCTTCTAGCTGCTGCTGCTTCTTTTTCTTCTTCTTCTTCTTCTTCTTCTTCTTCTTCTGATTTTATTTATTTGAGAGAGAGAGAGAAAGCATGAGCAGGGGGAGGGGCAGAGGGACAAGAACACTCCCCACTGAGCACAGAGCCTGATGTGGGGCTCGATCTTGGGACCTCAAGATCATGACCTGAGCTGAAGTCAGATGTTTAACTGACTGAACCACCCACGTGTCCCTCTCTTCCAACTTCTGATGGCTACTGTCATTCTTGGCTTGTGGCAGTATCACTCCAGTCTTCAAGGCCAGCATCTTCAACCCTCTCTGTTTCATCTTCACACTGCCTTCTTTGTGTGTATGTCAAGATTCCCTCTGTCTCTCTCTTGCTAAGAAACATGTGACAGCATTTAGAGCCCATACAGATAATATAAGACCATCTCATCTCAAGACTCTTAATTTAATCACATCGACTCCTTTTCCAAGTAAGGTAGCATTTACAGGTTCAAGGGATGACGGCATGGATATGTTTTGCCATTCCATTTGTTAGCCTATCATAGATGGAGAAGAAAACTGACCTAGTAATTCAAAACCTTATGGAAGGTCATGGATAATTGACAAAGGTGAGTCTCTCTAATATAAGTGAGTAACATAAATTTCAAAAGAATAATAGAAATTGTTGAGGCTGTTTTGTTGTTGTTGTTGTGTTTGTTTTTCTTGAAGCTGAAAACCATAGTCCGGAGGAAGAAAACGGCAACTCTCTTGCAGGTTTAGGACTAGTAAAAGGAAGCAGCCCTCGCTGGAATTGACTGCAAGGGAAGGAATCAAGAGAAAGCTAAATTTCAATTAAGATAAGAAAGTGAGGGGCACCGGGCTGGCTCAGTCATTAAGCATCTGCCTTTGGCTCAGGTCATGATCCCAGGGTCCAAGAATCGAGCAGTGCGTTGAGCTCCCTGCTCAGCAGGGTGTCTGCTTCTCCCTCTCCCATTCCCCCTGCTGATATTCCCTCTCTCTATCAAATAAATAAATAAAATCTTAAAAAAAAGAAAAAAAGCCTAGAAGGTGAAAGAAGCCTTTGATGAGAACCTACCTGGACATAACAATAATAACATTGTGAAGACATGTTAGTATGGGGAGAGAGCACTCTAAATGCGTCTGAAATATAATTTGTTTCAAACTACCTGTGGTAGCACAAGCCATTTATCCTGGTTTCCCTGTTACTGTCCTAAAATAGATACAGTATTAATTAATTAATTATGGCTTATCTAGAAAGACTAAAATTCCAGAAAATACTGCTTGACCATGTGCTTATTCAAGAACTTTAATTAAATGGAATTAATTCAATTAACGATCTAGTGAACACAATGATCTTTAGGAGAACTTGCAGTCTGACATTCCTAGGTGGAGAACAGTTGTCCCAGAAGACTCGTTTGAGTATTGACTTATCAAGGTAAGTGTACTTGCTTGCATAAGCAAGTAGTCAACCACATATGCAGCTCCTTGAATCTAATTTATATACCATTTTCTTCTTTATTTCCAACTAAAATGGTAAGAATTTAAGAAAGCAGTCAGTTGTTAATTACAGTAATCTCATATTTCAAATTACCATGAATTTGCTTTGGAATGTGGGAAAAAGACTTTCAGTGATAGACTGAAATTCAAAAAGAATGAAGGCAAAAATGTATCATAATTGCTCCTGAAACAGAGACTATTGATTTCTTCCCCATCATCTTATCAAACAGACAGTGAAGGGAAAAAAAACTACAAGTTCAAAGGGATCAGCTACTCAGGTATTAGGCAGGAACTTTGAGTGAAAATTTCAGCCTCATTAAAAACATTTAAAGGAAGCAGCTTGTCTTCATGTAGAATCATTGTTCTCAGTTTGAGTTCATCCTCTGGAGTTTCTCCCTCTTCAGAAGGGTGCATTCTGTGCAATTTCTAAGAAGTGCTTCTTTAAGGGGAGGGATTTATGTTAAGTTGGTTCAGAAGAGGTAGACAATTGTGGAGCCTTTTTAATGGACTACAAAAGACTGTCGAGTAATTAAATAGATTTCTTTTCCCTGAGACTGTTCCATGGTTTTAAAAACACTCCACTGAGCATGTAAAATCAATTTCCATTACTGGCCTTGACCTTTGCAGTTTTATAAACATGTTTTTTCCCTGGGTTTGGAATGTGGTTCAAAGGCAATAGTAGAAGACTGGAGAATGAGACAGGTCATTGTAATAAAAGTCACTGCTTTTACAATGAAAATCTTTTCACTCAGGCATTCATTCAACTGTGTATATTATGAATACAATTCTGTAAATATCTATTGTATATGTGTATTTATATGTAGAGGTAGGATTTTAATTTTATTGGTCTATAATTTTTAAAAAAAATCTTTGTTTTCATTGCTAAAGGTATTTTTCCTTTTCTCATTCCAAGGAAGTAGCCAAACCATTGTGTTCCTTTGCCCCAGGGACTTTGGACTGCTGAGTGGAAAGCAGATGTTGCCAGAGGATGGCTTCATTCCTTTTTTATTTTGTTTTGTTTTGTTTTGAAAGACTAGATCCATTTTGGGGATCCATTCTCTTCTCCGGAGGAGAAGAAAGATAAGAGCTTTGGCAGGGTGGAGAGGTATTGGGGATGGAAATAGAACGGGACATAAGCAAGCAATTCCTTGAGTCCCGCAGGAGGAAGGAGGTTTAGGTGGTTTCCCAAAAAAGTAGCACAGGTCCTGCTTGTTAACTCCCAGTTGGGTTGATTGCTATAGGATGCTAGGGAAGAGGAACTCTAGGAGACAGGGCTTCAGGAATTGAGATGACAGAGACCCTCCTTCAAGTTGTGAATATGGCTTCCCTCAGGGACAGATCATGTAACCCAAAAATGAGCATATCTGGAGGGTCCAGTGGAGACCATATGCCTTTCTTTCAAAATTGTGGAGTGTGGAAGACATCCCCATTCCCAACCTTTGCATCACCTGGAAATGTGAATGGAGGAGGTCAGTCCATAAATGACTGAAATGGAATTTCCTGCCAGCTGATTGTAGCTCTAAACAGCTTGATTGCATTTAACCAAAATAAAGAAATGTGTGATCATTTTACACCCAGAGTTAAGGTGACATTTTCACTGCCCTTTATTTTTCCTCCACTTCATCTTTAAGATAGCAATTATTAAACTCACTTTGCAGAGCTGTTTTAGCATTAAATTGGATGACATGTAGAAGGTGACTGTATCAAATCATCTATGTTCAATAAATTATCACCAGGAAATATCTATATGTGTACATACTGTTGCAAGAATGGAATCAGGTGCTAGGTTTTCAAAGAAGCACAAGACATACTTCTGGTTCCCAAGGATTTTGATATAATTAGAGGGGCAGATTAAGTATGTAGGACTATCTAGAAATCCCAGGTTTATATCTCTAATCTCTAAACAAACATGGGGAGAAGCATAGAGAAATTGAATAGAAGAATTTGGAGGCAGGAATTATGGTGTAGAACTGAAACCTATGGGAAGCTTAGAAGGAAAGGTGGTAACCTGAGCCATGAAGGGAATTTGAGTCTGATGCTATCGTTTGGGATTTTCTCCAAGATACAAATAGTTATTCATGTAATATTTTGGACAGCAAGTTTGGATTTTTTTCCCATGAGGCATTTCCCCCTCAATTTTTAAAAAATCAAAGTTAACAAGTGCACAAAGTTTAAATAATAAAATAAGTCAACACGGTAATACAAACCACCATCACGAAGAATAAAAAACAGCCCTTGGTCTTTCTCATCTATTTCCTTTTACCTAGAAGCAAACACTTTCAGCTCTTTTATTTTACTTTATCTTTTCTTTGGTGTATGATGGACCTTCCTGTTTGTCAGTATTTTTATTCTTGAGATTTTTTAATTTCAGTCATTATCTATTAGTATATCCCATTTTGGATAATGGTGATTTTTCTTTAGTCTTCATGTCTATACCCCACTCTATCACAGGCCTTTATTTTTTTCTCTCCATCTGTCTACTATATTTATTTCATAGTTTAGGTTAGAGCAAAATTATTGCATTATGATGATGATGATAATGCCATTCACAGCTATGTCCCATATCCTAACCTTGTAGAATGCAATGCTTTATACAAGTATGATTATTCCTCCCCCTCACAATTGTGTTTTCCCTGGATCAAATAATTGTCCTCAAATTTTTAAAAAATTTGTTCTCTCTGTATTTCTAATTGAAACTATCAGCCAGTTGCTTTGGGGGCCTGGGTGGCTCAGTCAGTTAAGCATCCAACTCTTCATTTTGGCTTAGGTCATGATCTCAGTGTTATAGGATCGAGCTCTGCATGGGGCTTTGCCCCCAGCCCCAATATGGAGTCTGCTTGGGATTTTCTCTCTCCCTCTCCCCCTGTCTTGACCCCCAACCCTTTCTCCCCATTCCTGCTTATACTTGATCTCTCACTCTGTCTCCCTTTCTCTCTCTCTAAAATAAATAAATAAAATCTTAAGAAAAACTATCTGCCAGTTGCTTAAATCTCTTGGAATGTTGAGACACGAGATATTCTGGCACTGCATATCCCTGAAGCACCCTAACCTGCCCTAATCTAGAATGGCTATTCTCAGGGCATCCCCACACCTCTGACTCCAAAATTTATCTTGACCAGGGTTCTATATTTTTTTTTTTAATTTTATTTATTTGACAGAGAGAGCAGAGGAGGAAGGGAGAAACAGACTCCCCACTGAGCAGGGAGCCCTATGTGGGACTCGGGACTTGATCCCAGGACCTAGGCCAAAGGCAGCTGCTTAACTGACTGAGCCACCCAGGCTCCCTTTCTATAGTTCCTTCGACCTCTCTCTCCTATAGAATTCCTGTCTCCAGTGTTTCGTGTCTTCCTTGTTTTGGGTTTGCCCACTGTGAAGCATCACCTTTTTTTAAAAGATTATTTATTTATTTTTTTGTCAGGGGGAGAGAGAGAGAGGGAGAAAGCAGCAGGCAGAGGGAGAATTGGGCTTCCCACTCCGCAAGTAGCCTGATGTAGGACTTGATCCCAGGCCCTGGGATCATGACTTGAGCCAAGGCAGGCACTTAACTGACTGAGGCACCTGGCCATACCTGCTTTACCCACCGTAAAACATGGCCTTTAAGTGGCTGTCTGAGAGAGGATACAGGGGATGTAAAATTTTTGATACCCTGAATATCCGAAAATGTCCTTATGCTCCCTCACATTTAATTGATAGTTTGGCTGAATAGGGACATCTACGTTGAGAAATATTTTCCCCCAGGATTTTTAAGGTGTTGCTCTTCTACTTCCAGTGTGCTGTTGAAAAATCCAAAGCTATTCACATTCTCCATCTTTTTAGGTGAACATCAGCCCCCCAACCCCCACCCAGAAGCTTGCTTTTGTCCCAGTGTTTTAAGATTTCACAATGACATGACTTTGGTGTGGTTTATTCTCAGCCATTGCCTGGGTACTCGGGGTTCTCTTTTAGTCTGGATACTTAGGTCACTCTGTTCTGGGAAATACACTTGAAATGTTTCATAAGTAACTTTCTCCCCTCATTTTCTCTGTCCTGTTTCTTGGGAACTCCTTTCATCTGAATGTTGAACTTGTGAACTTGTCCTCTAATTTTCTCATTTTTTCCTCCCCTTTTCCATTTTTTATCTTTTTTGGCTCTGCTTTCTGAGAGATTTCTCCAGTGTTATCTTCTAATATTTTTATTGAGTTTTTCAGGTATACCATTGTATTTTTTAAATTTCTAGATTCTTATATGTATTTACGGATTTTTTTTTTTTTAAACAGGCTATACTTGTTTCATTGAAATAGTATCTTTTCTTCTCTCCTGGAAGATATTAGTAATAAAATGTTCTCTTCTCTCTGTATCATCTTGTTCTTCCAGTTTGCTTATACTGTGACTCTTCTTTCTATTAAAGATGTCTTAGGTATCTAGTGGTCTTTTGTGTTTGCATATATTTAAGAGTGTGGCACACTTAGAATGTAGTGGAGATTGTTGGCTTTGCTTTAGGGAGATCTATCTAGAAGAGTGCTATCTAATATAATTTTATTCGATGATAGACGTGTTCTGCTGGTACAGTGTCCCATATCCTAACCACTAACCACCATTGCATGAGATGTGGCTAGTGCAGTGGAGGAACTGATGCTTAAATTTTACTTAATTTAATTAATCAAAGTTTTAATGTAAATCATTACAAGTGGCTAGTGGCTACTATATTGGACTATACTGGCCTATGGTTTCTCTTTCATTTTATACCTTAGTGAATTTGGTTGGATTCACTGAAGAAAGAGCTTTGAACTTTTTCCTGGAAGGTTCAGCTTTGACTGCTACCATTCTGAGAGCAAGACAGGCAGGGATAGAGGACTAGGGGCAGGGATGAAGTTTTATTCCCAATATGCCAGCATCCACCTGTTCTTAATTTTCTATTTAGTATTGCAGCACCCCTCCTCCAAGTCTCCCAGGATTCTCTGGTTTAGTTTTGTTAGAAAATAAACTTCTAGGCTTTGTATTTGTTTTGGGTAAATAGGGGATTTAAAAAATAAAAAAAAAAATTATTTGTTTATTTGAGAGAGAGAGCATGAGCAGGGTTGGGGAGGGGCAGAAGGAGAAAGAGAGAGAGAGAGAGTATCTCAGACTCCACGCCGAGCACCAAGCCTGATGCAAGACTCATCTCACAACCTTGAAATTGTGACCTGAGCTAAAACCAAGAATCAGACACTTAACCAACTGGCCATCCAGGCACCCCCAAGTTGGGCTTTTGAGGCTCTGTGTCTTATTTATTTATTCTACCTTCAGTCCTACTTTCAGAGCTGTCCAGTGCCATCAGTTTCCAAAACTTGTTTGTAATCAATGCTTGTCAGCTTTTTTTAAAAAAAGTTTTATTTATTTAAGTAATCTCTACATCCTCTGTGAGGTTCAAACTCATAACCCCAAGATCAAGAGTCCCATGCTCTTCTGACTGAGCCAGCCAGGTGCCCCAATGCTGCTTTGCTTTCCTGCCACCATCTTGGGACCCAGCTCTCTCAGATCTGGTACCTCGGTTACCTTTCATTAATATTTGATGTCCTGTCTTTCCTCATTCTTTGTCTTTATGGTTTAATGTTTTGAAAAAAAGGGTTATTTACCATGCTTTAGTGGGGTTTCTGAAAAGTATAAACAAATGTATATGTTCAGTCATCATGTCTATTCCACAGCTGGTTTATTTCATATGTGGGTTATCTTTGTCTATTCAGGCTGCTATAACAAAAGTGCTGTAGACTGGCTTAAACAACCAACATATATTTCTTGTTGTTCTGGAGGTTGGGAAGCCCAAGATCAAGGTGATCGCAGATTTGGTGTTTGGTGAGAACACTAAACCTGCTGACAAAAGGCTTTACTCTCATGCATGACCCAATCACCTCCAAAATGTCACACCTCCAAACATCATCACTTGGAGGGTTGGGATTTCAACATGTGAATTTGGAGGAAAGGATTACCTAGAATTCATACCTCCTGGAATAATTTCAAATTTAGAAAATATTTTTGCCTTCTTCTTCTTCTTTTTTTTTTTTAAATCAACTCCATTAGCTGACTTCTACAAGCATTTTAGCTTCCACTGATTGAGACTGAATCAGGATAATTGAATAGGCCTTCCATAACAAGAGAGACTTTGTACGGGATGAAATATTAGGTAGATTTTTATCTCTAAGAAAAAAATTGGGAAAAACTATACCATCTATTCAAAATATGCAATTAGCTTTTTGAATTGAACAGGAAAGAATCTGTAAAGACTATTAAAAGGCAATTCCTTTTATTTCTTTGGAATAATTTTTGGAGAAAGCATCATTTATATTCAAGTTCATATGTTATTTAGGCAAATCCATATAAAATATAAAGCATGGGTATAACCTAATTAGCTCTATTCTGTTTTCTTTCCTTGTCCCACTGTGGGGGGGTGGATCAATATTGATGGTTAGATTTTTGTGGGGGGGTGCCGATTTAGATTACCATGATTTTCAAAAAATAAAGTACTATTTATTGTTTATCCATTTTTTGGAGTTGGGCATAAGCCCAACATATATTTAAAAGAATATATGACAAGAGGAGTTCAGTAGAGTAAGCCATTTAACGAATAAAGTCATACATTTTAAACTTTACTTTGGTTGGATCATTTATAGAGTTTGATGATTTATTTCTGCTCATTTTCTAACTGTAACCTGACTTTTCTTGAAAAATAAAGATGGTCACACATCTCCTATCTGCCATAGGTGAGGCCAGTCAAGGTCCATGCTTAGAACTTTCAAAGTACTCCAGTCTTCTTCAAGACGGTGACCTTGGGGCATTAGCAGCCAGAGCTGGCTGGTTTTGCTAGCATGTCCTTTGGGTGCTAAATCGAACCTCTTCTCAGTGGGTTGGTCTTCTGCTTTTGTTAAGTCTACAGTTTGATTTCTGTGTAAATCTTAGTGGTTGTCAAATCATGCTTGTGTTTGTTTTTCTGTTCAGTCATTAAAGCTATCGCCCCACCCACATTCTTCTCCCTTTTTCATAAACTCTTACTCTGCCTCAGATTTGTACTGTGCAGTTAAGACTCTCATTCTGTAATGTTTGATTGCTGCTTGCTTCAGACGGTCCATACTCCCCCCTCTGCCCTCAGTTCCCTCCCCATCTAACTAAATTATTAATAGTTATTAGTTCAGAAGACAAGAGTCACACTTGATATGTCTTTGTAACCTCCACAGTGTCGTACACAGGAAGCCACTCAGATTAGGCTCTTTTGCCTTGAGACATCCTTGTACATCCTCTGTTCCAAGTGCCATAGAGGTACTTTTCATATTATTTTTCATCCTGCATAGATCCTGCAAGGGGACTGATATTCTTAACTAATTTTTCAGTGGAATCTGACCCTCAGAGAAAGTAAGTAACTTGCCTGCTGTTCATAAGCATCAAAGTCTGAATTTGAACCCAGGATTTGAATCCATATTCTTTCTACTACTATATATCAACTCACCTCATTCTCAGATTTCACACAGAATACAAATAAGCATATTCTAGTAGCATTACTTAGCTTTCATCTAGCTTTGTAATTCAGACTACTAATGTAGATTACTAACATGTAATTCAAGTTGATGTCTTCCAATGCTAGCTCTGTTCTGTGGAGAATTAGGTGACTAACTTTCTGAGCAAAAGTACTTGTCTCTTTAGGGCCACAGGAGCCTTATGAGAGAGCCCAGGAGTGTCAAGATATTATCAGCGAACAGCCTGGTTTCGAAACCCAGGACTTCGCGAGCCCAAGAAAGACAGGGCTGAGTAGTGATGTAGAGCCTATAACTTGACCCTTCATTTCCTTCTCTGCATTTCATCACTCCCACATTTTTAAGACAACACTTCCTCTATGATATAATAATGGGCAAGGACTCTGAGTTTTCAAGTGACAAGTGAGTGCCAAGAATATTTTATTTGTCTTGGAAAGATATAAATTCCTAGGTCTCTACAGATTCCAGTGGCTTTCAGAGAGACAGAGGATGCTGGTCTTCTCAAGAAAGGCCACCAATGGGAGTGATTTCTGGTGATGCAATGCTGATATTTTAGTACCATTCTGGAGAAGGGAAGAGGTGGGGTTTCTTTGGAGCCAGATGAACTCACAATTAGTTCTCACCCAGGCTGCTTAAGCAATTATGATGGAACCAAATCTCATTACGTTATTTCTTCTACTCCTGATAAAAGCCTCAGCCCTGTTCCTTCTGCCCGTAGGGCACTTGACTGGCCATTATTCCTAACACTATAGACGCTATTCTTTGCTTCTGTTTCCAGGCTACAACCGTCACAGTGTAAAATAAGAACTGAGGGGGAAATAATGTACACCTCTCGATCTCACTACTTCAGAGGCACCTAGCAACCCGGTCTCCAGGCAGGCAGCATGAATCTCCCTGGTAGTTTACTGCCCACTCATAGCAGAGGCGGCACACTCTCTGCAAATAGCCTACGTATTTGCCAGTGCCAGCTTGGTTGGGGGGTGTGTGTGTCATTTGGTATCCTCAGGGACGTTTGGTTCTTGTTCTGGGAAGACTAGGGCAAAGCAATGACAATTTCCCCAAAGCTGTTTGTGGAATCAGAAATTAGGTCAAGCAGTTCTGTACTTGGGGTTGCATAGTCTGAAATCAAAAGGGATCATTTTCAATCTTTGTTTTTTTGGTCTTTGACACATTTCTGTCATGAACTTTCCAAAACGTTCATCACACTCTTTCTAAAGGATGAAAGGAATCTTTCCCAGGTGTAGCTCTGCAATGAGCAATCCTCCTGACCCATTTGTCCATCTGTCAACCCACCCAAAAATGTTACCACGTCAGCCATGCCCGTAATTTTTACCACATCCACTTCCTGCCTCCACAATGTCGATTGGGCTGAAGAGAGCCCTGCATTGGTTTACCGACCAGCCAGATGGACTTTCTCCTTCAGGCTCGTGGACTACAGGGCCTTAGCTAGGAATGAGGTGTTTCTAATCAGCTTTCTGTACCTCAGAGAAACTGTTAAAGTTTCTTTGTTTCTTTACTACTTGTGTTTCCTCTGAACTTTAACCCTCCCCCAGAGTAATAGCCTTGGAGAAAGAAAGTCACATCTCTTGTGAAGGGAAACCAATCTTTTCCTGTGGTGACTGTTGTGCCCAGGAATAGTGGTAATGGTTATAATTTAGGCATCTCAGTGACTGATGAAAGAATGGAGGGACTCAGGCTCATGTACATGCAGGGCTTGATCTAGGAAACTGAGTGCTGCTGGACAGAGGGCAGATCCCAACACAATCAGGAAGGCAATAGGTTTAACCTCTGAGCCATTCCCTCCCTCACTCACCCAACAGTTATTGACTTCCTACCATGTGCCAGGCCCTCTACTGGGAGCAAGAGAGACAAATACAAATAAAAAATCTTACTGGGGCGCCTGGGTGGCTCAGTCATTAAGCGTCTGCCTTCGACTCAGGTCATGATCTCAGGGTCCTGGAATGGAGCCCCACATGGGGCCCCTGGGAAGCCTACTTCTCCCTCTCTAACTCCTCCTGCTTGTGTTCCCTCTCTGCCTGTGTCTTTGTCAAATAAATAAATAAAATCTTTAAAAAAATCTTATTGACAAGCTCATAGTCTTGAGGATATTTTACTGAAAACAACAATTAAGAACAATGTCAGATTCCTTGTAATACAAGTAGTTTTAAAGTGTTTTGGGGGCATGTGGGTGGCTCAGTCATTGGGTATCTGCCTTCGGCTCAGGTCATGATCCCAGGGACCTGGGATTGAGCCCCTCATTGGGCTCCCTGCCTGCCGGGAAGCCTGCTTCTCCCTCTCCCATTTCCCCCTGCTTGTGTTCCCTCTCTCGCTGTGTCTCTGTCAAATAAATGAACAAAATCTTTAAAAAAATTAAAAAAAAAAACAACAAAGTGTTTTGGGAGCTCATATGGGGACGGGAGGACTCTTTAGGGAGGTGGGTGGGGAGAGGGAATGAGATTTATATAATATAATTTTAAATAATAGCTGTGTTATGCAACTGGCTCACAACATTCCTGAAAATTTAACAGTTGGCGCTTGTAAGCTGATGTGAACCTGCCCCAGCACACTTTGAAATCGGGTGAAAGGTGAAGGTGAAATCGGGTAGTACAGATAGGTAGTACAGATAGGTAGTACAGATAGGTCTCTTATTGTCACACTTTGGACCTAGGTTTGGACTCTCTCTGTGAGGCAGGATAATGTGAAATATTAGCTAGTGTTTTGTTTCTCTAGTTTTATGTGTTTTTATTTTCTCCCACCAGAGAAGGTGATTAACTTTTGTATTTTTCTTGTTTCAGAGCCTTTTTAAAATATTTTGCTTTGTTTTTAAGATTTTATGTATTTATTTGAGAGAGAGAGAGAGAGAGAGAGAGAGCATGAACAGGGGCAGGGGTTGGGAGGCAGCTCAATCCCAGGACCCTGAGATCATGACCTGAGCTCAAGGCAGACGCTTAAACAACTGAGCCGCCCAGGTGTCCCTGTTTCAGAGGCTTCTATATTTCTGGACAAAAACTCCTTCTTTAAAGAGCTAGACTTGACATTACCTACTTTCGTAGGACCATCGGAATACAGTCAAGAGGAAGGTCAGTAATGAGCATTGTAGACTAAGACCGGAGGGCCCATTCTTGAGTGCAGTGTGTGAGATCCTTGTAAACTTCAAAAGCTTCTTGGTGGAAAGAATGAGCCTGATAAAAAGACTGAACTTGACTTTCTCACCAACTAAGTAGAATAGAGTTCAGCATAATTTGACTATTCTAGAGAAGTTAAGAGAAATGTTTCTTACACTTCAGTGTTGTGGAATGAAACTGATGCCCATTCCAACTGTGGGTCATACATACTTTTTAAATAAAAAAATATGACCTGATTCTATTTAAATTTTAGAAGGATAATTGTCACGTACATAGAGGAGGAATTGGAAGGAATTTTTCTCATTGAAAAATGAGGCTAGTTAGTTGTGAATATCTACCATGATAAGGAGAATAATCAGGGTAGTCTGTGGGAGTAAAGAGGAGAGGACAGGCTCCACAATATTTTAGAGGATAAATCACAAAAGGTGAATACAAGTTATATGATTTAACATGTGAGTAGTTTAGCTTAGAGGCAAGTGCAACCCCATGCCTGTGTGTTGGTTACCCCTGCCTTCTGCATCCCTGGCACAGTGCCTCAGACTTAGCAAGTGCTTATTAAATACATGTTGAATGAATGAAAGAGTGAGTAAATCCAATGCACAAACAAATGTGCATGTTTTTGCTACATTAAAAATGACTCTGGTCAAGAGAATGTCAAGACAAGCCATAGACTAGAGGAAAATCTTTATAAGAGATATGTCTGAAGAATGGCTATTATCCGAAATATACAATGAACTTTTGAAACTCAGCAGTAAGAACATGAACAACCTGATTTAAAAAGACCTGACAGACATCTCACCAAAGAAGATATCCAGTTAGCAAACAAGTATATGAAAAGATGCTCTACTTCATGTATCATTAGGGAAATGTAAATTAAAATACTAATGAGCTATAACTATACATGTATTAGAATGGCCAAAATCCAGAATCCTGACAACAAACAAATGTGAGACTTTAGAGCAACAGGAACTCTCTCACTCACTGCTGTTGGGAATGCAAAATGGTACAGCCACTTTGGAAGAGTTTGGTGGTTTCTTATAAAACCATAAGATTCAGCAAGAACACTCCATAGTAGTGCCCCAAAGGAGTTGAAAATTTATGTCTATACAAAATCCTGCACATGAATGTTTGTAGCAGCTTTCTTCATAATTGCCCAAACCTGGAAGCAACGAAGATGTCCATTCATAGGTCCATCCAGCCAATGGAATATTATTCAGCAGTAAAAGGGAATGCGTTATCAAGCTATGATGAGATAGGGAAGAACCTTAAATGCATACTATTAAGTGAAAGAAGTCAATCTGAGAAGGCTACATACTGTGTAATTCCTACTGTAAGCCATTTTGGAAAAGGCAAAACTGTCGAGACAAAAAAAGATCAGTGGTTGCTGGGGAGTAAGGGAAAGGGAAGATAAAGAGGCAGAGCACAGAGGATCTTTAGGTGATTGAGACTACTCTGTCTGCGACTGGAATGATGGATACATGTTATACTTTGTCAAAATCCATAGAATATATTCCACCCAGTTAAGAATCTGACTCATGATCTCAGCCCGGGTCTTGAACTAGGGGTTGTGAGTTCAAGGCCGGAAGTTGGGTTCTGTGTTAGGTGGGGAGCCAACTTTAAAAATATTATAAATATAGGACACCAGGAGTGAACCCTGGTGTATACTATGAACTTTAGGTGATAATGATGTGTCAGTATAGGTTCACCAGGGACTCCTGGGTGGCTCAGTTGGTTGGACGACTGCCTTCGGCTCAGGTCATGATCCCGGAGTCCGGGGATCGAATCCAGCATCGGGCTCCCAGCTCCATGGAGAGTCTGCTTCTCCCTCTGTCCTTCTCCTCGCTCATGCTCTCTCTCAAATAAATAAAAATAAAATCTTTAAAAAAAAAATATAGGTTCACCAGTTGTAACGAATGGGCCAGTCCGACAGGAGATGTTGATACTGGGGGAGGCTGTGTGTGTATGTGAGAGGGTAAAGGAAATCTGAGTACCTTCCATTCACTTCTGCTGTGGACCTGAAACTGTTCAAAAAATAAAGTCTATTTAGAAGGGAAAAAAAATCTGGGAGCTAGCATGAGGATTTATGACTTAGTACCTAAATGATGGTTATGAAAGCAAGAGCATTCCCACATGGCCTGGATATTCTGACCAGCAGACTACACTTGCATAAAGATCAGTGAGCCCATGAATGAAGACCAATAACAGTGTGGCAGGAAGAAATTCAGATAAACAGGATTCTTATGAGGTATGTGTTACAGAATAGAGTATGAGAATTTGACTCAACTTACCCCAGGTTTCTGTTCCACGAATGTCAGGTAATTTTGAACTTTATCAGTAGTTACATGGTGTGTCATCTCTGGGTTTCCAAAACACCACTTTTTACCTGGCTGTTGTAGCAAAAGCGCATTTCAGACCACGTTATTCTAAACAAATATTTGCAGGCAAGCAGACACAAAACTGATCATGCAGCCTGTATATGCTTGGAATATTACCAGTCTCAACCCCTGATGCAATGACTAGTCTCCTCATGAAAGGCTGTCTCCAAGATGAAGACAGGCATATTCTGCTGGAGGGAGGGTCAGGCCTTTTGGTCAGATCCGATGATAGGATCATCCGCTGATGGGAGAGGTGTAGCACCAGATGCTCCTCTGGTAAGAACTGTCCCCCTGGTAGGAACTACTGACCTGAATAGATCCTTGTATATACGTTGTTTCTGCAATGATGGAGATGCCCAGATGCTAACAATCACATAACTTAAACTCCACTAGTTTTGCCAATCAGAAATTCTTTCTAACACACTCAATAATAAAGCTTCTGAAGTTGATTTTTATTTAAAGATTTTATGTATTTATTTGAGTGAGAGAGCACGAATAAGGGGAGAGCAAGAGGGAGAAGCAGACCCCCTGAATGGGAGCCCAACACTGGGCTCGCTCTCAGAACCCTGATGTCATGAAATCATGACCTGAACCAAAGGCAGACCTTTAACCAACTGAACCACCCAGGCACCCTTGAAGTTGATTTTGACAAAAATACCTTTGAATGCTACCTGGCCAGTTCTTAGGGTGTTAATTCTATTTGGCCACATCATATGCTAATTGAGCCCTAGGGTGTAGGTAGATTAGAATTAAATTTCTCGCACAGAGTTCCTACTGTTTGTATACCACAGTATTGTAAAGCAAATTACAACAGACAATAAAACCAAAGGAAATATCAGGAAAAAGATCTCTTAAAAGCTCTAACATCAAAGTGAAACTACTACTGCTTTCCTCTGTACTGGTAACTATGAGATCTATTTGTATGTGTCCTCGATTATTGTGCTGGAGAGAGTGAGTGCATGTTGGCTTTATAACAAACAAAAACAGGTTAAAGCAATTTATTGCCTTCGGTTGATGTAGCATCATGGCTCCTTTCTGAGATTTCCCATTAACAAAGACTTTTATGTTAGGCTTTATTTGATGGATTTTTTTTTTCTTTTCTTTCTTCTTCTTCTTTTATTTTTTTTCTTGTAACAAGAAGAGCCACAAGTACTATGGGTGAGCAGAAAAACATCCCAGAGAGAGGTTGTCATAGGAACTGTGCCAGAAGAGCAAGTTACTCAATAGAATGTACCATCCAAAGAAGAGAGGAAGGAACTGATCTTGAAGCATCTTTTACCACCCATTTTAGGGAACGAATCTTTCATGAATCTCCTCATGGAAATTGTCTACAGTGACGGCAGGGTAAGTGAGATACCAGCAGGCTATGGGGCTGATGATATATATACCTCATAGGATTTTTGTAGAAGATTAAAATAGGTAAAATATATTAAATACCTACTCTATAAAGTCCCTGAGATATATCAATAATAAATAACAATAATCTTCACTATCTTATGTAACCCTCACTAGAGACCTCTGAGGAAGACACAATCATTATTCAAATTTTCCAGATGAATAAATGAAGCACAAAGAAGGTGAATTGTTCAAGGTCACATGGTAAGTGGTAGAGCTGGAACTCAAATGCAAGGTTGTCTGGCTCAAGGGCTCTTGCCCTTAACTTCTCTGTTGGGCTAAACTAGTAGGGAATCAATAACTGATAATAATTATAAAAATGCTTCTTTGGTGGTGGAATAGTCATGGGAGTTTAAATTACCATGAGATACATATGGCAGAATGTCATAGCATTTCTTTATTTTTCCCTTGAGCTTATTTTTCTTAAACCATACAGAAATGTGGTCCCACAGGAAGACAATCATTTTGTCCCATTCTCCCCTCCTTACTCCCCAGTGCAGAGCTTCAGGTTGTCCCCACCAACTGATGTCCTAGAGAACTCTAAAAACCTAAAAACCTTCTCTCTCTCTCTTTCTCCTTCCTTCTCTTATTCTCCTTCTCTCCCCTTCTCTCTCTCCCTCTTCTTTCTTCCCTCCCCCCCTTCCTGAAGGAGGAACTTCCTTACTATACTTTCCCCAAAGTTTTGAGACCCTATGTTATGGGCTAAATTTTGTCCTCTTCAAAGTTCATATGTTGGAGTCTGTTAAAGAGAAAATTATTCATCCAAATCATTCATTAAGAAACACTAAGAATTGGGGCGCCTGGGTGGCTCAGTGGGTTAAAGCCTCTGCCTTCGGCTCAGGTCATGATCTCAGGGTCCTGGGTTTGAGCCCCGCATCAGGCTCTCTGCTCAGCGGGGAGCCTGCTTCTTTCTCTCTCTCTGCCTGCCTCTCTAACTACTTGTGATCTGTCTCTGTCAAGTAAATCAATAAAATCTTTAAAAAAAAAAAAAACACTAAGAATTGATTCAGAGGACTATCAAAATAGGTATAGGGGCCCATAAAATGTGGGTGGGGAGGGGCCTATAGTAGGGGAGAAAGATTGGACTCAAATTCAAATACAAAGAAAAATGGAAATTTGTAGCCACAAACCAGGGTTGGGGATCCGGGGACAGAAAATTACTAAGATGAAACATTATAGGTAAGGGAGGATTCTGTCTAAAAAAAACCTGATAGGATTCTTGCTCAAGTTAGGTGAGGGAGGTTAGATATCATCTGGGGAAAGGTAGATCATGAGGTACCCAATCAGATATTGAGGGTGATCAGATATCAAATATGGGAGTTTCTTGTTAAACTGACTTAGCAGGATTCTTGCTAGAAATAGTCTACAAGGAAGTCTACATGGGAACCCAAGGTCAGGCCTAGTGAAAAAGGGAGCTCAGAAAAGCATGACCAAAGTTTGATCAAGGTGAGAATCTTTGTGAAATCCTACCCCCTCCTTTAGTACCTAAGAATGTGACAGTAATTAGAGATATGACCCTTAAAGAGATGATTAAGGTAAAATGAGGTCATTTGTGGTGTCCTTATAAGAAGAGGAGGTGCAAAGACAGACACCCATGGAGTGAGGATCAGGGGAAGACACCAGAGGAAGACAGCCATCTAGAAGCCAAGGAGAAAAGCCTTTAGAAGGAACCAACCCCACTAACACTTTGATCTTAAGAGTTCCAGCCTCCAGAACGAGGAGGAAATAACTTGCTGTTGTATAAGCCATTCTGTCAGTGGTACTTTGTTATGGCAGCCCTAGCAAATTAAGACACCCTTCAGTGAGCTTAGCATCTTGAACTTTATTCGAACCTGTGTCATCTCTTTGTCTTGGCCTCTCTACTCTTGGCATTCTGTGGCTGTGTCTGTTTCATTGTAGTTAAGCACCAGGTGTGGAATGTGAACCTCTGTGTAAAATGGCACAGCTTTCCTCTGGAAAGGGCTCTGTAAAGACTCAATCCAGGAAAATTAACCAAGGTATGTGGTGCTTTCTTTTCTGTTTTATGCCTGTCTCCTCCCACTTAACCAGAGTGGATGTTCCTCAGTGTAAAGACCACGGTGTACTCATCTCTAGATGCAAGTTCTTACAGGACTGCACTGCCATTAATTTTTTATGTATTTATTTACCACCTTCACCCCACCCCTAGTTAATTTCTAAATTCACAGACACTAAGATTGTGCCTATGAATTATTCATTTCTGTATTCCCTACAATTCCTTGTTCAAAGTAGGCACTAATTTATTTTTGGATTTTTTGACTGGGGAATACACACACACACACAGAGTATACATTATAATATGTATATAATCTTTCTTCTTTATCTCTGATGAGGAGATTTTTGTAATAGAGACTCAAATGGAACTTAAAGCACATTAAACATGTGATGCTGTAAAAGTTAATGTAAGAAAAAGCATTTGTTTTTATTTTATTTTTTAAGATTTCATTTATTTATTTTGAAGATTTTATTTATTTATTTTAAAGATTTTATTTATTTGAGAGAGGGTAAGGGAGGGAGAGGGAGAAATAAGCTCCACACTGATCAAGGAGTCAAATCAAAAGCAGATGCTTAACTGGCTGAGCCATCCAGGTGCTCATTAAGATTTTATTTTTAAGTAATCTCTACACCCAATGTGGGACACAAACCCACAACCCTGAGATCAAGAGTCACGTGTTCCACTGACGGAGCCAGCTAGTCATCCCAGGGTCTGTTTTCATCTTAAATGCTCCAGTCCAAAGATTCTGAAATGCCTCAGCCTCTTCTTACAAGGGAGACTGATGGAGATTGAGTTGTTTAGGAAAAATGGTCATCATGACCTGAAGGAATCTTACTGCCTTCTTTACTCTCAAGATGTAGCCAGCATTTCATGGAGGAGGTTAGGCATCATTGGGGAAGAGGGAGAGAAAGGAGATTGCAGAGGAAAGGGATTCCCAGGCTCCCACTCAAGAAAAACTCTGTAAAGACCCCCAGGCAGCTCGTTGGAAAATAAATATTTCACCTGCGAACATCTTTTGACCTGTTTAGGTGTCTGGACCAGTTAGTAGCAGGATTCTCTTTGGTAATGAACTGTGCCTCCTTCTTGGACTTTTGGTAGAAGAAAGGGAGGATATATTTGATTATGGACTGCATCCAGCTGATCATGTTGAACCATGGAAACAGTGGAGACTGTGCACCTCCTCCTCAGTCCTGACCAATGGGAGATGCTTGCTCTATTGGTGGGGGGTGGGAGTGTCTAATTAGAAACAAGACACAGTCTTCCGTAATACAGCCCTTCACCTGACTCTTCCAGAGACATGATCCAAGGAAGCCCTCCTTCTCCTGAAAGTGTTATAAAGCTGGTCAGGAATATCCGTTATATTTAGACAACAGTACGTGATGGACAAGGAAGACACGTGACTAACATGTATTTTTGCGGTATGTGGATCACAGTCCTTTAGGAGCTTACTGTTGATAAGACAGTTGCCAAAACACTACAGATCTGTGTCAGGAACACCAAAGAAACAGAATCAGTCATTTGTGAAGAAGCAGAACAATCCTCCCTTAGACTTTGCACATTATCAAAAAAGAGCACAAAGGGAAGGTCGAATCTACCCTCCAAGTTCCTAATTATAATTCAGAGAGTCAGGAGGGAAAGAGAATGGAGAAAAAATTAAAAAAAAAAAGGCAGCTTGGAGTTTGGGAACACTGAATAGAGACTGAAGATATTTCTGTCTTTGATGTCAAACATCCACATGTCACATTTTCCCCCTCAAAGTCGTTTAATTTTGTGGGATTGAATACTTCTTTCTAACACCTAGAAAAATATAAATGCCATCAATTGTTTGATCTCATCTGGGTAGTTTGAAAGATGTTTGTTTGTGGGTAGGGAAGTTAACACCTTAAAAAGCACTAACCCCCTACGAAATGCCTTGAATGATTCACAGCAAACAGTCACAATGCAGGTCAGATGGTGCATTTCTGATGTAAAAGAGGAAAAAAAAAGGATTATTTAAAAGTGTGTATCCAGAAAGCATAAGGCGTTTGTATTGTTTGTCATCCACTGAAAGCTAAATAGCATTGGGATATGGTTATTTTAAGTTAGAGTTTGAAAAACTCAAACCAGTGATTTCTGAAAACAAACCAAAAAAAAAAACAGTGTTAATTTAAATGGTTTTGAAAATTGGCACAAAGGAGAAAAAAGGGCCTTTCATGTGATGTATAAAGAAAATCTGTTGAAGAAAATTAGCTCCTACAGGAATAAGATTGATAATGTGACATTTACTCACTTTGATCTAAATTTAACATCTGCGTTTTCAACGTTCCAGTGCCCTTCTGGTTACTATAGTGATCATACCTTGCAACTCAATATTTAATTCCTTGGTAACAGACAACAATCGCAGATACCAGGGAGGGCACAGGTAAAAATCTGCCTTATTAAATACTATCTGGGGACTCCTGGGTGGCTCAGTCAGTAAGTGTCTGCCTTTGGCTCACGTCATGATCTCAGGGTCCTGGGATCAAGTCCTGCATCAGGCTCCCTGCTCAGCAGGAGTCTGCTTCTCCCTCTCCCTTTGCCTGCTGCTCCCCCTGCTTGTACTCTTTCTCTCTATGTATGTCTCTCAAATAAACCAATAAATAAATATCTTTAAAATAAGTACTTTTCAGCTGGAGTTGACCTAGAGAGTCACTCCTGATGTTTGATGAAGCTGTGGACAAAAAAAAAACCCTCAATAGTTGGAGCCTCTCTTCTGTCCAATAATGTGCCATATTCAATGTTTATTCTTCTTCTAATGTAGACAGATCCATGATGTGGGAAGATTTTTTTCCCCCACAAAAACAACTAGTCTTTGAAACTTCCATATTAATTCAAAAAGAATCTCCTGACCACTGAAAAGAACAAACAGTAAGTACTTCATTATATTGTGCTCCATACTCTTAAAGCATCTTGTCAAAAGTCCTATTTGAGCCCTCCGATAAAAAGAGTGTCCAAAGATTCAAACCTGAGTGGCACCAAGATATTCCAACATTCACATTTCTAGGTTTTGGCAGTCTTCATGTGTTAGAGACAGCTGGCAAATCTATTGAAATGCAGGGTTCTGAAACAAGGACTTACACTTTTTTTTTTAAAGTAATTTCTATCACCAACATGGGGCTTGAACTCAAGACTCCAAGATCAAGAGTTGTATGCTCAACAGATTAAGCCAGCCAGGTGCCTCAAGAACCCACACTTTTATTTACTTGTTTGTTTGCTTGTTTTTGTTTTAGACATTTTATTTATTTATTTGAGAAAGAGAGAGCTTGAGCGGGGTGAGGGACAGAGGGAGAAGCAGACTCCTTGCTGAGCCGGGAGCCTGATGGGGGGCTCAGTCCCAGGACTCTGGGATCATGACCTGAGCTGAAGGCCGACGCTTAACCGACTGAGCTGCCCAGGTGCCCAAACCCCTGCTTTTAAATTTAGCTTTTCCATTGCCACACAGTAAACAAAGGCAAATATAAACAAAAATTTGATAGAACAGACCAAAAATATACGGAAAAATGGAGAGTGATTAAAAAGAGAAGGGGAATATTAAGAAATCAGTGTTGAAATGTTCAGAAACCTAATAGTAATATTGATGGTAACAGTTACGAATCTCCTTATACATCCAGCCCTAAAACAGATACCTTAACTTTCATCCTGTGTTTAATCCTCATGGCAGCTATAGAAGACTGTCAGTATTAACACCTCCATTTTAGAGATGAGGATGTAAAGCCGAGAGCATGAAAATAACTTGCTCAAGGGTTTCCAGTTATGCTGATAAGTGGTAGGACTTGTACATATTTTAAAAAGTAACAACAAAAAAAGTTCAGGCCATCCAGAGGAGACATTATGGATAGTTTGTCTCACCATTGCCAAAAGATAACATGGGGGGGGGGGGGTCCTTGGAGCTTGCAGTGTAGCCAAAACCAATGAATGCATAGTCAAGAGTCGAGAACAGGTACCCAGAGCTCCCCTTGGAAGGAGAGAACCAGAGATTGGGATGTAGATTTGACTTTCATAAAGCCTTTTTGTTTTTCTATATATGGAAATCTTCATGTGCCCTTTAATAAAAATATTTACATTTATGTATACAGCCACATCCTCCAACTGGGAAGTGGAGTAGGTAGAAATTCTTTAGAATACCTGATATTCCAGAACATGATAGTTGTAGGTTTTATGTTTGTTTCTCCTACGAAGTAGTCTATGGACAAAAATGGGTGATAGTTTTATTTCTGTTCTTGGGAACTCAGGGTGGGTATCAAACAGAGATAATCATATTTCATTACAACCCAGTGTAATTTTAGCAGTTCATTCTGTGAGCATGTATTATTGTTTATTGTTCCATAGGAATCAATCACAGGTGAAATGTTAAGATAGAGTGGTCTCTTGTAAAGAGACTTACGCATAAAATTTAACGGGTTGCTGCTGAACTTCTAAATGAAGGGTAGAAAAGAATAGTAACTTCAATGCACCACAAGAGGGCGCGCTGGTACTTTTAAATTCAATAACTTCGCCAGGCTCGAGAGTTAAAAGACAAGCGGCAGATTTCACTTAAAAGCCAGTTGCTCTTCCACAGTCGTGAATTATCAAATTCCCAAGATTCTTAAAGTGACTTTTGTGGGATTTGAAAACAGTGATGAGGTTTTTAAGGCGTGTTGTTTTTTATTTTCGTAGGAAGAAATGAGATTGTTTTCCCCCTAAAAATGTATTTTCCTGGGTTAATATTTTATTAGATACATACTTTGTACCGTCGACAGTTATCGAGACAGCTTGGAGAAACTGAAAAGTTGTTTCTTTTTCTTATCAGCAATACAAGTTACAAGTTGGTGAAACTGGGGTTCATTTTAGTAGATGGAGGAAAGGTTAATTGGAGAGAATTATGACAAATTAATAGAGATTCCCTTAGTCTTCTCCATGCCAGTTACCCTCACACAAGTAGCGAGGTGATTCATTATGTATTAAAGAGTGGCTTTTATCGACAAGACTGTCTGTCGTTGTTAGGTCCCAACAGTGCCTCTTTAATAACCAGTGAAATCCAAACACGGTATTGAAAAAAGAGCATAAATGTTGTACCCTGCAGTTATGGATTAGAAATAAAGAAAAACAGGCAAACGACAAAATTCTCATAGCATATGTGGTTTGAGGTGACCCTGGAGGTATAGGTGATATTTCTCTGTCAGAGGAAAACATAAATATTTTCACTGGAAATGTTCCTTAGTCCAGGGATTGGCAACCTTTTTCTGTAAAGGGCCAGATAGCAAAGACTTCTGGCTTTGAAGGCATATGGTCTCTGTCTACTTGGAGCTACTCACTTTTGCTACTGTAATGTGAGAACAGCCAGGGGCAGGCAAATGAATGCGGCTGGTTGTGTTCCAATAAAAGATTATTTACTGGGTGCCTGGGTGGCTCAGTGGGTTAAGCCGCTGCCTTCGGGTCAGGTCATGATCTCAGGGTCCTGGGATCGAGTCCCGCATCGGGCTCTCTGCTCAGCAGGGAGCCTGCTTCCTCCTCTCTCTCTCTGCCTGCCTCTCTGCCTACTTGTGATCTCTGTCTGTCAAATAAATAAATAAATAAAATCTTTAAAAAAAAAAAAAAAGATTATTTACAAAAACAGGTGCCAGGCTAGATTTGACCCTGGATCACAATTCACTGAACTTTGCTTTAGTCTAGATGTGGATCCCTAAACAGAAAAGGGGTGAGGGAGTAGAAGAAATAGCTTTGGAGACCTCAACCTGGGACGGGGGGAGAACCTTTAACTGGAGAGTATAAGGGTATAAAAAACTTCACCTCAGGTCCCAAAGAGATGCTCAACAGAGTCCTTAGCAAGAAGCCAAAATAACAGCTGTCTTAGGAAGAAGTGTATTTTAGAAAATTGGTTGAAACATGTGTATAGGCCTATGTCTAAAATAAGTAAAGCCCCAAAGGTGCAGTAAATCAAAAATATCTGAGAGATGGGGATTTTGCCCTGAGCATCAGTAGTCCTGGCATGGTGAGCCACCAGGAGGTAAGGAAAGTCTGCAACTCTGCCGGAAACTACGAAGTTTTGCAGCAAGACAATGGTCGGTGATAAATTAGCCCTAAGAATGGACTTTTTGAATGTGAGGAAGCATCCCTAAGTCCCAACTCAAGGACATTTTCTTTCTTTCTTTCTTTCTTTCTTTCTTTCTTTCTTTCTTTCTTTTTTTTTTTTTTTTTAAGATTTTATTCATTTATTTGACAGACAGAGATCACAAGTAGGCAGAGAGTCAGGCAAAGAGAGAGGGGGAGGCAAGCTCCCTGCTGAGCAGAGAGACTGATGCGGGGCTCGATCCCAGGACTCTGAGATCAAGACCTGAGTCAAAGGCGGAGGCTTAACCCACTGAGCCATCCAGACACCCCATCAAGGACATTTTCTAAAGGAATGCTGGAACTTTAAATACGTTGAAAATAATTTACATGGTTCATAGAGATACATTGCCTAAGAGTGACAGGTGCATTATACTTCGATTTCAGAGATGAGTGAAGATTTCCATGAAATCAATTAATTAATTGCCGGGGGAAAAAGCTTAGGTGACTTGGTTCCCAAGTCTGGCAGCAGAAAAATGTCAAGAAGATTTCTTTTTTTTTAAAGATTTTATTTATTTATTTGACAAACAGAGATCACATGTAGGCAGAGAGGCAGGCAGAGAGAAAGGAGGAAGCAGGCTCCCCAATGAGCAGAGAGCCTGACGCGGGACTGGATCCCAGGACCCTGAGATCATGACCTGAGCCGAAGGCAGAGGCTTTAACCCACTGAGCCACCCAGGTGCCCCTGTCAAGAAGATTTCTTAAAAAACACAGTTTCTCAGGTCTAATTCCAGACCTATTGGATTTGATTTCCTAAAGCCTGTGGTGCAGGCATTTTGACAGAGCTACCCAGGTGGGTCCTGAGAATGGCTGAGCTAGCAGAAACCCAGGGGCTAGCATTTGGAAGCCACTAGAACAAAGGACAAACCCTGGGTTTGAAGTCTGGCCATACTAGGTTCAGATTCAGACTTTGTCTTCTATTAGTCATTTGACCTTGAGCTAGTGATGTGACATTTCCAAGCTTCAATCACAATGTCTATAACATGGAGCCTATGTTTACCCCTGTGGGAGGGGTTAAAATCTGATGTGGCCGTCAGGCTTGCAGTCTAGACACCTTTGGCTCTTTTAAATCCTCTCTCCTTTTCTTCATGGGAGTAATACAGCTGGATTTGCTTCACTCGCCGGTACACAGGATTTTACTAAAATTGAGGGCATTTTTCAGAAGATATGTAAATTTAGTTTTGTTCCATAGAGGCATTTCTTCTTGAATTTCCTGAGAACTCTGACCAGGTCCTGCCATCTCTACTCTTAAACAGCAACTGGGGAGGCAGAAGACAAAGAAGGGACATGTCGAGGCCACAAAACGTCCCGTCAGGTCCTAGCTTGTGTTGACTTTCTTTGCAACTTGGTTTAAGGCCGTTCCAAACCATTGTTGGTAACTTGGCCTCAGATCCCAAATTCCTGTTGTGGTTAAGCTTTGTTCTTACATGCAGGTGGAGGAGGCTTTTCTTGCCAGAAGTTCAGGCTGCAGGGAATGAGGTCACACCTGCTGCTCCTTTCTTTTCTCTCTTCTCTGGTTCTCTGGTTCATCTGAACAAGGACCATCCCTCCCTCTGAATCTGGAGTGTGGAAGATCACAGGGCAGCCTACCAATTGCTGTTTGACAGCAGATGTGATACCAAGGAAGGAGTTGCAACCCCCTTCCTCTGGCCAGGAGCGTCCTTCTTATTTGTAAGCAATTATTCATCTGCTCTTTGGGAAGATGGGTTGTTCCTCCTTCCTGAACATAGGGGACTGAAACAAACTCATCAAAGAAGAAAATGAGTTTGCAGTCCATGTTGTTCAATCTCTCTCCACAGTGGGAAAGTAATTGGGGGGGACATAAGAGTAGTGGAGTTTGGTAATCATTACCTTATTTTGTTGAAAGAAGAAAGCCAGGAAAAACAAAATTCTGGTAAAAGAAAGAGTTGCTTTGTTTACACGTTTGTAGTGACTTCTCCAGCGGTTATGGCTGGCAGGTCAGAAAGACAAACTTACATTTCAGGGGTGGGGGGACTCAGCATTTGAATCAGGTTTCTTTGTAAGTAAAACCTGAGGGTGTACTTGTGTTCCAATTTAGAGTTGGACATTGGCCAAGGCAGGGGTGAGGAATTCATCACCTGGTTTACTGCTTACTTTTACTGTTGGTTCTACTTGGCAACTTGAAGCAGAGTATAGTGTTTCAGGGAATCAAGACAGGACAACTGGACAGCATTTGAACATTAGAGGGTTATTTTATTTTAGGACGGTTCTAGAAATTGAGTGATACTTGTAAGGTCTAAAAGTAAATCTACCCTAAAGCTAAGCACATCTCTCAGAATCTCAAGAGAAATAGTCTCTTGGATACTCAGGAGAGCGTTCAATGAGTTCAAATTAGTGAGAAGTAAAAATTTTAAATAAAGCTGAAGTAGTCATGTGAAAAAAATAAAGGGAGACAAAAAGATGAGAGGCCTGCTTTTTTTTTTTTTTTTTTTAGGTTAGCAATTTTGAATGCAAAAGGGTCTCATCTTTAAGATAAACTGTTAATAACACAGAGGACATGAGGAGATGGAGAGGAGAAGGGAGTTGAGGGAAATTGGAGGGGGAGACGAACCACGAGCGACTGTGGACTCTGAAAAGCAATCTGAGGGTTTTGAAGGGGCAGAGGGTGGGGAGGATGGGTGAGCCTGGCGGTGGGGATTATGGAGGGCATGGATTGCATGGAGCACTCAGTGTGGTGCATAAACTACGAATTCTGGGACACTGAAAAGAAATTTAAAAAAATAATTTACAAAAAAGATAAACTATTAATGCTTGCTATTTTTCTAAAATAATGTTTGAAGGCATTACTTTGGGGTGAGAATAATGGCATTACTTTTGGTCCTTGAAATGATTGCTTTGTGCATTTCCAGGTGCTTTTGATATTTGCGATGGAGAAAATGAGCTCAGGCCAGGAGAAAGGCTTTCACACTGTGGTACTTGTTACAGTGTTTTTTGCAAATGGGCTGCGACACTGAGATATGACTGAGTGATGGTTCTTCCCACACAATGAAAACTTAGAGTAAAATTAAAAAATAAGTAACAAGTTCTATGGAAGCAAAGAGCTAATTCAGCTAAGACTTCACTTTATAAAACTAGAAACCTTGGCATTATCTTTTCTTTTGTTCCTTCTGCCCCTAATCTGTACCCAAGGTCCCACTCCCTTCCTCTGCATTTTCTTGGCTACTGCTTTGCAAAATTCTTCAATCTCTTTCCCTCTAAACTAGAAGAGCAGCTTTCTAAATGTGTTCCTGCATTTGCCTCTATTTTTTGGTAATCCATCCTCCTGAAACATAGGCCCAATTATGTCATCCTTCTGCTAAAAACCTTTGACACAACTCTGATGATCCTGGTGAAGACAGCTGCCCTGGGGTTCTCTCTGCTTTGGAGTAAAACCTTCAGCAATGGTCCAGTCCCATAGAGAGAGGTGTTTCAGGGCTTGGCAGGTTGTCAGACCCCAACCAAGTAACTTGGAGTTCTTCCAGAAGCTACAGGTCTAGCAGAAAACTGATTGCTGATGAGGACACTGAGTCAGGATCTCAGTTGTGTGCAGTGGGTACATGTTGAGGGTGGGGGAAGGCTGCAGGCCCAACGGACATTGAATGCCCAAGCACCCTGGACAATGGGTGGTAACAGCTGGACTAAATTTAGAGCCTGTTTTCCAATAAATATGGAACTGTCTACTTCCTGGCCTATTTGGGCACTCCTGAAGACTGAACTCAGCAGTTTTGGATCTTTGTAAGGCCAGTGAAGCAAGATTAAGAAGGGCTTCCTACATTTTCTATAACCATGTTTCCCAACCTGAGCTCATCATACAAATTTCTCAGGAAGATTCCAGGGATCCATTACAAATGGTCTGAGTCAGATTATCCAGATTACCCAGATGTAAACCCCAGAAATAAGTTTTTTAAACAAGCTGTCCAGGTAATTCTTTTTTTTTTTTTTTTAAGATTTATTTATTTGTTTGTTTGTTTATCCATTTATTTATAGCATGGGGGAAGGGGCAGAGGGAGAGAGAGAATCTCAAGCAGACTGTGCGCCAAGCTTGGAGTTTGACTTGGGGAACCATCTCACAGCCCTGAGATCATGACTTGAGCTGAAATCAAGAGTCAGATGCTTAACTGACTGAGCCACCCAGTTGAGCATAGTGTGTGGAACCAACGAATTCAAGGGGGAGAAAAAAAAAAATCAGCCTTCCTCACCATGTTATTCAAGGTTTTCAACCACAAAATTCCCATCATTCTGTAGCCATTTACCTTTGTGGGTTTTTTTTTCTTTTTCTCTCCCCACCCCCCCAGAACTTGATGATCCTACTCACATTTATTCATATTTTTATCTTTGCTGTAATGCTGTTTCTCTTCTCCAGTTGGAAAAATGCTATATTTACATAACAAGGAGATCCAACTAACTGATCTTCTGTGAAGTTTCCCCTGATTATGCCAGCAGAATTAATTCTCTCATACTCCCAAAGAACTTTGTATGAGTTCTTTGATACATGAATTTATACTTATCTTTTCTAAGTTAAGTGGATCTTTACAAACTCAATGTATTGTGAATCACAAAGCAGTACACGGGACCCAGCCATCAGAATCGTCTCCGATAATCTGGGATATTTGATTACCACAATTACAGTTGCTGGTGTGTCTTCCCTGATAAAAATGAGCTTTTTAAGGTCAGAGAGAGTGCTGAATTCTCCAGTGTAACCACTAAAGCTTCTGAGCACCTGGTTCCAACATGTGGGTTTTTTACCCACAGCACCAAACAATTCTCTGACACCAGCCAACTGTTCCACAATTTAACTCAATTCTGATACTATCTACTGGGAGATGGCATCAGATTCCACAGGTTAAAGTCTCCACCCCCGGGGCTCCTGGGTGGCTCGGTCGGTTAAGTATCTGACTCCTGATTCCAGCTTAGGTCATGATCTCAGGGTTGTGAGATTGAGCCCTGCATCAGGCTCCACATAGGGCATGGGGCCAGCTTAAGATTCTCTCTCTGAAGTCAATTATCATATGGTTCCACTTATTTGTGGAGCATAAGAAATAACATGGAGGACATGGGGAGATGGAGAGGAGAAGGGAGTTGGGGGAAATTGGAGGGGGAGACAAACCATGAGAGACTATGGACTCTGAAAAACAATCTGAGGGTTTGAAGGGGCAGGGGGTGGAAGGTTGGGCGAGCTGGTGGTGGGTATTACGGAGGGCATGTATTGCATGGAGCACTGGGTGTGGTGCATAAACAATTCTGGTACACTGAAAAGAAATTTAAAAGAATTTTAAAAATCACAAAAACAAACAAACCTCCTTCAACAACAACAACAAAAAGATTCTCTCTCTGCCCCTCCACATCTTAAAAAAAAAAAACCTCCATCCCACAAGACTGCCCTCAGCTTCAGCAATCTGTGCCTGTTACCTGTGTTGTTCCCCATGCTTCTGTGATCAAGTAGGTACAGACTGGAGAGTTCCAAGGTTCCCTCCTTGGACTTCAGACATCAGTCACAAATCCAGGTGATTTGTGCACTTCTGACCAATTGACTAGAAACTTGAGGTTCCCAGAACCCCCTCCTTGGGCTTGATTTATTTGCTAAAGTGGCTCATAGAACACAGGAAATCTGTTTACTTGCTAGGTTACCAATTTATTACAAAGGAATTAAAGGATAAGAACCAATAGTAGCCAGATGAAGAGATAACATGGGTCAAGGTAGGTGGGAAAGGGCATGGAGCCTCCAAGTGCTCTCCAGGCATACCATTCTTCTTCAAATCTCTACATGTGCAGCAATCTGGAAGCTCTCCAAATTCCATCCTTTTGGGGTTTTATGGAGGTTTAATTACATAGACGATTGATTAAATCATTAGCCATTGGTTACTGGACTCTCTCTTCAGCCCCTCTCCCCTTCCAGGAGGTCAGGAAAGTGGGACTGAAAGTTCTAGCCCTCAAATCACATGGCAGGTTTTTCTGGCAATCAACCCCATCTTTAGGTTATCAGGGTCTAAAAAGTCACTCACCAAACACAACAAAAGATGCCTTTATCGCTCTCATCACTTAGGATATCGCAAGAGTTTTAGGAGTTCTGTGCCAGAAACTGGCACAAAGACCAAATATATATTTCTTAATATAAATCATAATATCACACCTACTCAACCCTTAATATAGTATAAGGCACATAGAAGGTGCCTAATAAATGTTGAGTCATGGAGTATTTATGTGAACATGGTGCTATCACTATGAGGGCTTTGATAATTTTAGCACCACTCCAGACTCCTCAGAAAGTGAACGGGGGAACGTTTTCTTGTCTTTCTCTTCCTCTGTCATATTTTAGTTAAGACCAGGCCTAAAGCATGCTAGGACATCAGCAATATCACACCAGGAGCAATACCACACTAGGAATGCATGATCAGCCAGAAGAGGAACTGGAATGTGCTATATAGGATATATACAAGGTCTCAGCTCTCATACATTTTAAATTCTAGCAGGGAGACGGACCAAAACCAAGTAAAGCAAATGTATTTTCCCAAAATGATAACTGCTTATCCTAGTAAAGGAAACAGTGAGGAATATACAGATCAGATGATTCAAAAAATGATAAATGCCATGAAAAATAATAAAAGGGGTGATATCCTCAAGAGTCTGCTTGTTGAAGATAGTGGGGCAACATGAAGGCTCTTGGAGATGTCTTTTGTGTTGAGAAATGGATACGAGGAAAGAGCCAACCGTGCAAAGAACTGGCAGGAAACCTTTCCAGGAAGAGGAAGCCTAGAGTGGCACAACCTAGAGATACAAATGAACTTGGATGTTTGAGGAACAGAAAGAGACACATGTGGCTAGAGGCCTGGAATGAGAGCCAAACTATAGGCCATGTGGTTTGGGAGGGATGGCAGATGATGTGGGGCCTTGGAATTTTCATTTTATGTTGTGTGCGATGGAAAGGCATGGGAGAATTTGAGGGAGGGGGTGACATGGTTTCATCGTCTCATCTAGAAATCTGAGAAATACTTAAGTGGTATAATTAGCAGAATTGGGTGATTTCTAAGATACATTTAAAGGAGAAAGTGGCATGAGGAATTGCAAAGATTCAAAGGTGACTCTCAGGTTTTTGGCTTGGCTCATTGGGTGGCTGAGGGTGATACAGAGGGAGAAAGCTTTGTATGAAGGCTGATGCGCTGTCTTAGACATGCTGAGTTTGGGGTTCCTATGGGGCACCCAGGTGGAAAGTTTGAGTAAGAAACTGGGTAGGTGGGTGGGAGATTGGGGGAACCAGGTGGTGGGTATTAGAGAGGGCACGGATTGCATGGAGCACTCGGGGTGGTGCAAAAACAATGAATACTGTTACGCTGAAAAGAAATAAAAAATAAGAAAAAAAAAAACTGGGTAGGTGTCTGCAACTTTGGGAAAAGTCTTAATCAGAGGTATAGGTTAGAGACTCATCATCTTCATGTAGGTGGTTGTTAAAACCTCAAGAGTGGAGGAAATTACACTGGAGCATGCAGCATGAATGGGCTAACAACAGGTCTTTGGGAACAAGAATATTTTAAAAGTAGATGGAGAAAATAGCAACCAAAGACCATGGGAAGCAAAGGACTTATTTTTTTTTAAAGATTTTGTTTATTTATTTGACAGACGAAGATCACAAGTAGGCAGAGAAGCAGGCAGAGAGAGAGGAGGAAGCAGGCTCCCCCCTGAGCAGAGAGCCTGATGCGGGGCTCAATCCTAGGACCCTGGGATCATGACCTGAGCTGAAGGCAGAGGCTTTAACCCACTGAGCCACCCAGGCGCCCCATGGACTCATTTTTTAAAATAAAGCCTTACACATTTATTAAATTTGATAGCATGGAGGCTTGGGGAGGTGAATGGTAAATGGAAGCCCAAGTGACTTCACTCTGTGTTGTCTGCTCTTTGAGAAACTTGGCAGAGAATGGAAGGAGACAAATTATAGAAAGCAGTACAGCATTAGTGGGATTTGGTTGGGGGGAAGACTTGGTACTATTTATAGGCTAAGAGGAGAAAAGAATAGAAAAGAAGAAATGGAGTATTTAAGAGAAGAGGGAAAGTTGGAAGAATGAGCTGAAAGAAAGATGGAGGGATTTGGAAGAGTTAACTTTAAATGACACAGATACCTTGTTTTCTTAGCATGTAATGAGGTAGTTAGCAATGAGGTAAGGTGTGGATGTCCACACATTTGCATGCAAGGTGGTAGGATTTAAAACAGGGGATTTATGGTGCGTGGTCCCAATTGTATTATTTAATATAGTTAGATAGTAAGAGATTGTTGGTCCAAGAGCTTGGCATATGTGTAATGGTTTATTTTTTTTTAATTGAAGTGAAATTCACACAATATAAAATTAACTACTTTATTTATTTTTAACGATTTATTTGTTTATTTAGAGAGAGAGCATGAATGGGAGGGGCAGAGGCAGAGGCAGAAGGAGAGAGAATCTCAAGCAATGCCCGCCTCCTGAGCCCGGTGTGAGGCTCAATCTCACGACCCTGAGATCATGCCCTGAGCGGAAACCAAGAGTCGATCCTCAAGTGACTGTGGCACCCAGGCGCCCCGCTATTTATTTATTTTTTAAAGTAGGCTCCACACCCATTGTGGGGCTTGAACTCAACCCGAAGACCAAGAGTTGGATGGTGTACCGACTGAGCCACCGAGGCAGCCCTAAAATTAACTATTTTAAAGTTAATAATTCAGCGGCATTTAGTACATTCACATTGTTGTATTTTAAAGTTAATAATTCAGTGGCATTTAGTACATTCACATATGTCTAATTCAACGTCCCTAAAGAAAGTTCTGTATCTACTGAACAGTTAGTTATTCCACACTTTCCCCTTCCCCCTATCCCTGGAAGTCATTAATTTGCTTTCTGAATATGTGACTAAACCAATTCTGCAAACTTCCTATAACTGGAGTCATACAATATGTGAATTTTTGTATCTGGCGTCTTTCACTTAGCATAGTGATTTTGAGGTTCACTAAGTTATCACAAGTACTTCTGTGCCTTTTTATGGCTGAATTACCTTTATGTATATAGCCACAATTTGTTTATCCATTCATCTGCTGATGGGCCCTTGGGTTGTTTGACATTTTAATAAATTGTAGTAAAGGACACATAACACAAAATTTACTATATTAAGCATTTTTAACTGGGTAGTACGATAGTGTTAAGTATATACATATTGTACAACAGCTCTCTAGAACTTTTTCATCTTGCAAAACTGAAACTCTACCCGTTGAACAAGTACTCATTCACCCCCTAGCCTCAGCCTTTGGTGATCACATTTTATTTTGTTTCTATGAGTTTGACTACTTTAGTACTTTGTATAAGTGGAGTCATGTTGTATATATCTTTTTTGTGACTGATTTATTTCATATAGCATGATGTCATCATGGTTCATCCATGTGGCAGGATTTCCTTCTTTTTAAAGGCTGACTGATATCCCATTGTGTGTGTGTGTGTGTGTGTGTGTGTGTGTGTGTGTGTGTGTGTGTGT